>NC_056744.1:1134632982-1134730482 GCF_019279795.1 Protopterus annectens | reverse complement strand
TGGCACCTCAGCGTTCCTCAAAATCTACTGCCAATCATTAGCGGACCAGAGTTCCGCTTTGGCGACCCCTAACCAGGAAAAGCCGAAAGACAACAACAACAATGTGACCTATAACCTGTACAATTCAATTGAAAAACAAACAAATCTCTGTTAGGGGAAAAAGTATAAAAAATAAAAAACGTACAATAACCTGCCACCCTTAAACTAATACTTTGTTGAAACACCTTTTGATTTAATTACAGCATTCAGTCTTCTTGGGTACACACCTGCATTCAATTAAAGAAACTCTGATTAACCCCAAATAAAGTTCAGCTGTCCTAGTGGTATTTACTTGACATTTACTCAGTTGTCTGCTACAGCAAAGGCCATGGTTCGCAGAGAGCTTACAAAGCATCGAAGGGATCTCATTATTGAAAGGTATCAGTCAGGAGAAGGGTACAAACAAATTCCACAGCATTGGATGTACCATGGAACACAGTGAAGACAGTTGTCAAAAAATGGAGAAAATATGGGACAACAGTGGCGTTGTAAAGAACTGGATGTCCCTCCAAAATTGATGAAAAGACAAGACGAAAATTGGTTAGGGAGGCTGCCAAGAGACCTACAGCAACACTGAAGGAGTTGCAGGAATTTTTGGAAAGTACTGGTTGTGTACTACATGTGACAACAATCTCTTGTATTCTCCATATGTCTGGGCTGTGGAGTAGGGTTGTAAGATGGAAGCCTTTTCTTACACAGAAAAACATCCAGGCCCAGCCAAAAATTGCAAAACAATACATCAAGTCTCCCAGTAGCTTGTGGAAAATGTGTTATGGTCTGATGAGACCAAGGTTGAATGTTTTTGGCAACAATTCAAAAAGGTACGTTTGGCGCAGAAGTAACACTTTCCATCACCAAAAGAACACCATCTCCATGGTGAAGCATGGTGGTGGCAGTATCATGCTTTGGGGTTGCTTTTCTTCAGCTGGAACTGGGGCTTTAGTCAAGGTGGAGGGAATTGTGAACAGTTCCAAATACCAGTCACTTTTGGCCCAGAACCTTCAGGCGTCTCCTAGAAAGCTGAAGATGAAGAGGAATTTCACCTTTCAACCCGGCAAGGACCCCAAGCATACATCCAGATCAATAAAAGAATGGCTTCATCAGAAGAAAATTAAAGTTTTCGAATGGCCCAGCCAGAGCCCAGACCTAAATCCAATAGAAAGTCTGTGGGGTGACCTGAAGGGGACTATGCACAAGAGATGCCCTCGCAATCTGACAGATTTGGAGCTCTTTTGCAGGGAAGAGTGGGCAAATATTGCCAAATCAGGATGTGCCATGCAGATAGACTGCTACCCAAGAAGACTGAATGCTGTAATTAATTCAAAAGGTGCTTCAACAAAGTATTAGTTTAAGGGTGTGCACACTTATGCAAGCAGCTTATTGTACATTTTTTATTTTTTATATTTTTCCCCCTAACAGATTTGTTTGTTTTTCAATTGAATTGTACAGGTTATAGGTTACATTAAAGGTAAGTTTTTTGAAATGATTTATTGTCTCATTTTTTTATATCACAAAAACCTGGCATTTTAACATGGGTGTGTAAACTTTTTATATCCACTGTATGTATGTGTGTGTAAGTCCATTTGTGTTTGGTTGAACAACAAAAGGTAGGTTTGTTGATTTGTAAATAGTGAAGTATTTGATGTGCAAAAGGGTATTTTCATAACTAAAGTATGTGCATGTTTCAGTGGGTATGGTGTTTCTGTTGAATGGAGTTTTGGTGGAGTGAAGCTGTGGTGGAATGTTTTGTATCTAGAAAAGAGGATGTTGGATTGTGGATGGAGAGTATCTGTCTAGTACTGAAAGTTTTGCTTATACCAAAAGATTCAACATTAGTGGTCAGAGTGAGTGTGTCTGCGTGTGTTTTTACAGGTTTAGGATTAGAGAAGGGGGTAGACTTACTGGTTGTGTGTGTGTGTGTGTGTGTACTGTTTGTGGTGCAAGTGACAGTGTAATGTTAATGCTGAACATTTTGCCTATACTGGAAGTTTTGGCAGTAGGGGGTAGGAGTGTATGTGCAAGAGTCAGTTTAGGGTTAGAGTAAGGGTTAGGGGAAGGGATGGGTTTTGTGTTTATGATTGTTTGTTTTGTTTTATGTATATGATGTGTGTCTGTCTTGTGTAATGGTATTGTTACAAAAATGTTTTTTCTAGGGTGAAGTATGAGGTTGGGATTAGGGACAGAGATAGGTTTAGGATTACCACACATTAGTAAGGTGATGCAGGGGGCTAGCACTGGAATGATCTACCCTTCCTAGGGGGAGGAGTAGGATATGGAGATTCACATACCTTACTTAGTGGGAGAAGAATACCGGATACTGCTTCGGTACAATGAAGGCTGTCTTTAACATATACCAGGACTAAAAATGTCCAAGGAATCCCAAGGTCGTCAAGCAAAAATATATTTATTTGAGAAAGCCCAAAGGCTAAGAACAGAACAAAAACAAAAAATACGAAACATATAAAGCTTAATTTCACTGATTTAGCGCTTTCATCTCCAACCAGGAGACTTCTTCAGAATCAGTGTATCCTCACAATTCCCATTATTTTATACAACTTCCAAAACTTTTAAGGCTGTGTAATTGGCTGGCATTTAATTACCTCTTTAATTGAAGATATAAATTTAAAGGCAGAACATCCATATACATAAATGAAAAGGACTTAAATGAAAATACAAAAGGTATACATAACAGTCAAGTTGTTTCTCATTTCTTATAACAACTTTTCATTGATTTATTTTCTCAATCAATAGTTGAATATCAGGGTAATTACAGATAAAAGCATTAATACGTTAAAATAAATAAATAAATAGTATAATAAAATATATATAACCATATAATGGTTAAGCCTATAATATAGTAGTGTAAGTCATAATCCAATGAAGAAATATATCAGTGTAAGATATATATCAGTGTAAGATATGACCCAATGAGGAAATATAGAGGTATAGAAGAATAATTACATGTTATATACCAATGTAAAAACATATAATAAATATAAATTCAATAATAAATATAATATAATATATATATATATATATATATATATATATATATATATATATATTGAAATATTTAAATATTTAAGATCCACTGTTAAAAATGATATGAAATAAATATTAATGTGTATTTAATTAATTAATTTATTATATAGCATATTAAAATATGATAAAATATTGTTGTTATTGTTTCTATTATTATTGTTATTATTATTATTTCACCCGTGTTTCTTCGGATCAGCTGCAAGGAGTTTTAATGCAGGGGTGATGGAAATATGGTCATTGAGACCTTTACCACAGCATGCATCAAGTCTCAATTGCCAGACCATCTCACAAAACTCCAATAGTGTTTCCCAATCACCCCCTCTTTCTGGGTAAGCAACTTCTTCTATAACCCAGAATTTGTAATTAGCCTCCTTACATATTAATGCATGTCTATGTAGTGCATTATTTTCGCTATGTTTATTAATGTCTCTAATGTGCTCATAGATTCTGGTCCTAAGATGGCGTTCCGTTTTTCCTATGTAGTAACTCCAACAAGTTTTACAGAAGGCCAAATAAACTACTCCTTTTGAGTAGCAACTGTTGTATTTCTTTGCCCTTAGAATGATTCCAAGACTGGGGATACTAACTTCTTTACATCCAGCAATATAAGTGCATTGAGCACATCTCCCACATTTAAAAGTTCCAAGTTTAGCACACGTCCCTCCTACTTTGTTCTCATTGCTTTCAATAATATTCTTAATATTTTTACTCCTCCTGTAACTATATTTTATCTTGCTTTGAAATACATTAGTTTTTGTAGGCATATTTTGGAACATTTCCCAGGTTTCATTTATACATCTTTTTAACCATCTAATTCCCTTGTGGTAAGTCAAAGTCAAATATGGTGTTATATCTATATTATTAGATTCCTGCCTACTAAAGGAACTTCTCCCATCTTGGTTGGAATCTACTGTCACATTATCATTGTTCAACAAAGGGACATATTTACTACCCCTTCCTAACTGAACATATTCCTTAATGGATTTAATAAATTCAGATGGGTATCCCCTTTCCAAAAACATCTTTTCAATATTATTAATTTCATTTAAAAATCCATTGGTATCTGAGATCATTGTAGCCATTCTGATCATTAGTCCCTTGACTATATTCTTTTTTAATTGATGGGGATGGTCACTATCAAAATGTAAAATACGAATTGGAATAATGTTATCAAATGATCAGAATGGCTAGAATGATCTCCGATACCAAATGAATTTTTAAATGAATTTAATAATATTGAAAAGATGTTTTTAGAAAGGGGATACCCATTTGAATTTATTAAACCCATTAAGGAATATGTTCAGTTAGGAAGGGGTAGTAAATATGTCCCTTTGTTGAACAATGATAATGTGACAGTAGATACCAACCAAGATGGGAGGAGAAGTTCCTTTAGTAGGCAGGAATCTAATAATATAGATATAACACCATATTTGACTTTGACTTACCACAAGGGAATTAGATGGTTAAAAAGATGTATAAATAAAACCTGGGAAATGTTCCAAAATATGCCTACAAAAACTAATGTATTTCAAAGCAAGATAAAATATAGTTACAGGAGGAGTAAAAATATTAAGAATATTATTGAAAGTAATAAGAACAAAGTAGGAGGGACGTGTGCTAAACTTGGAACTTTTAAATGTGGGAGATGTGCTCAATGCACTTATTTTGCTGGATGTAAGGAGGTTAGTATCCCCAGTCTTGGAATCATTCTAAGGGCAAAGAAATACAACAGTTGCTACTCAAAAGGAGTAGTTTATTTGGCCTTCTGTAAAACTTGTTGGAGTTACTACATAGGAAAAACGGAACGCCATCTTAGGACCAGAATCTATGAGCACATTAGAGACATTAATAAACATAGTGAAAATAATGCACTATATAGACATGCATTAATATGTAAGGAGGCTAATTACAAATTATGGGTTATAGAAGAAGTCGCTTACCCAGAAAGAGGGGGTGATTGGGAAACACTATTGGAGTTTCGTGAGATGGTCTGGCAATTGAGACTTGATGCATGCTGTGGTAAAGGTCTCAATGACCATATTTCCATCACCCCTGCATTAAAACTCCTTGCAGCTGATCCGAAGAAACACGGGTGAAATAATAATAATAACAATAACAACAATAATAATAGAAACAATAATAACAATATTTTATTATATTTTAATATGTTATATAATAAATTAATTAGTTATTAAATACACATTAATATTTAATCTGAAGTAGGGAGTTCATTTGTCAGCAACCTGTGGGTCTTGGATCCGATATCGGATCCGAGCCGGCAACTTGTTTCAAGCTAATGGATCCGAGCTCCTAGCTCCTCCCTTCACCCATAATGCCCTGCTAACCCTCCATGACCTCAGATCTAGTTTGCCGCGCTTGTGGATAGCTGATCCCCTTGAGCTCAGCAAGTGAATTGTCAGATAAGTTCATATTTTCTGTCAAACTTTCCTTTTTTCTTTAAAATTTTAACGTTTGTAAGTGTTAGGTACCCTTTAGTATAAAAATATTTTTCTTTAATTAGTTCCCTCCCTTTGTTTGGTCGTTAGTGAGTGTGTGTGTGTGTTGTGTTTTTGGGGCCTGTGTGTTTGTGTAGTTCTACCTTTTACTTTTAAGTATGGCTGAGGCCTCAAAAGCCATTTTCTCGAAATGTACCAAGTGTGGCCATAAGCTCTCCCCGGCTGATGGCCACACTCGGTGTGTTCGGTGCCTTGGGGTTGAACAGCTCTCCTCAGGCTGTACCATTTGTGCAGCGTTCAACCCCAGGGCACTGAAAGAGTGGAGGTCGAAGCTGGTCTTGGTGGGACTTTTACCCCTGGACTCAGCTCCGGCCTCCGCTGCTCCCGTGGCTCCACCACAGCCTGTGGTTGCTGCCATTCCTGCCCCCCTTCCTCCGTCCGGGACTCAAACTCCCGCTAAAGCGTCGGAGGACAGGGAGGCCAGGAGGGAGAAACGGAGGGAGAAGCACCATAAGCGGCGGGCCGAGACCTCCGTTTCGGCCCCGCCAGCTAAGCGGGCTTCTCCCTCCACTGCTAGGTCTCCTCCTCCTCGGCTCTGATCTCCTTGTTTCTCCCCGGGACCTGAGGAGGAGTAGGCCTGATCTCCATCGAGGTCATCGAGGCGGCATTCCAGGCCTGCCTCAGTGACCTCTTCGAGATCTACCTTTAGTTTATCCGATGCAGACTTGGACCGGATGATGCGAAGGTTCATCCAGGCCCAGCTGCAGATGGGAGTGCTCTTGCCTCCCCCTCATTCGGGGAGGAGCTCGACACCTTTTTTCCACCCTATTGCTCCTTCTCCGACCCGCTACCCGGGTTCGGAGCATTCGGAGCCGAGCAGCGTTGGAGCTGGGGGTGGGTCGGCGCCAACAGTACTCGGTACTTCGGATCCGACCTTGCCCTCGAGCCTGTCGGAGCCGTGGCCCAAACATCGGATCCGAGGGATTCAGTGTGCCTTCGGCTCCGTCCAGGTCGGAGCGCACTGGTCCTTTGGATCCGATGGTCTCGGTGCTGGTTCTGATCCCTTCATCGGATCCGAGTGGGAACCAACTTTCGGATTCAAGATAGAGAGGTTCTCCCTCGGTCTTCGATGTTGTGGAGAGGGCTCTGTTGAGAGCATCCGGACCCCCGGTCCTTGTTTCGGCTCCTCCCTGCACTCCCTCTCTGCTGGGCCAGGTTTCCATCACCCGGCCAGAGGGACAGCCTGCTTCAATGTCACAGATGGTTCCATTGGAACAAGATGTTGCTGGCAAGGCCTCCTCGGACAGCCCCCCCGAGGAAGTGCCCTGCAAGCATAAGTGCAAGAAGAGGCACGTGGACTCCCCTGAGTCCTTAACCGAGGACACGGACTTGGAAGAAGGGGAAGGCTCCCCAAGATCGCCGCCTGAGGATGTCTCCTTCGGAGACATCATGGAGATGCTGAGGATCAGAGGTGGGTGGTCTGCCCCCAAGTCTTCCTCCGACGAGTCCATATTTCTGGAGGCATTCGAAGCAGGCCCGTCTACCTCTTGGGTGTCCCCTCCGGCCGACCCCCTGGTGGACCTCATCACCACCAGGGCGTGGAATGATCCGGACACCGTGGAGCCAATACCAAAACGCCCGGACAAAATACTTAGCCCCCCCCCCTCAGACCGATCACACTGGAGTAAGGGCCCCCCCCCCGTAGATGCCATGTTGACGGCGGCAGCCACGAAGAGGGAATTGGCTCAGGAGAGCCCCTCGGTCCATCCACCGAGCAAGGAGTCCCGCTCGATGGACCGCTTAGGGTAGCGAGTTTTTAGTTCAGCGACCTTCTCGGTAAGGTCTCTGAACTATATGGCATATGTCATCAGGATGCAGCGGGATCTTATCAAAGAATATGCTGCCTCCCCCCCCTGAGTCCATGTCGGCGGATGACAAGCAATTGTACTCCACCCAAATGGCCACTCGGAGATCAATTTCTAATACCTCTATGCGGCTATTGTCCCACGCCACAGAGGGAGCCGCTAGGGCTAGCGGAGCAGGCCTAGTCATGAGACGTCAGGCCTGGCTCCGTCATTGTGACTTTCCGGAGCCTTTTAAAGCGTCCTTTGCGAACGCCCCCTTCGATGGTTCTGCCCTGTTTGGCAAAACGGTTCGCGAGACACTTGTCCAGAGCGAAAAGGACGGGAAGACGTTGTCTGCCATCGGAGTCCGCTTCTCTGCTCCCCAGCGGTCCTTCTCGAAGAACAAAAAGGGTCAGAAGAAGAAGATGTGGTTCTGGAAATCACAACATTCCCATCCCACTCCTGACAACCAGTCCTACCGTGGCAGAGGAGGACAGGGAGGACGCCGCCCCAGGGGCAGAGGGGCTCCGAGAAACTTTGGGTCCAGAGAACCTTTCTCTGAGCGGCCCGCGCAGCAGCCCTGAAGGGTTGCCCGGCTGCTCCACTCTGGAGGCAGTCGGGGGGTGCTTCTCGGAGCACCTAGCAGCATGGGAGTCCATCACTACAGACTGCTGGGTGCTTCGCATTATATCCAGAGGGTACAAAATACCATTAGTCCATGTTCCCAAACTCAAAAACCTCCCCGATGTACCACCCGATCAGAGGGAGGCTGCAGCTGCAGAAATTCAGCAGCTGCTAAGAAAAAGAGCCATCCAGCCCCCGTCCCCCAAGACCAGCTCGGATTAGGGTTCTACTCCAGGTTCTTTTTGGTGCCAAAAAAGATGGGGGACTTGAGACCGATTCTAGATCTTTCCCACTTGAACCTGTCAGTAACCAAGGAAAAATTCTGAATGGTCACTCTTCAATCTATTCTTCCCCTTTTAAGGGAAAACCATTGGATGTGCTCTATAGACCTCAAGGATGCGTACTACCACATTCTAATGGACAGACGATCCAGGAGGTTCCTCCGCTTCCGGCTGGGAGCCAGTCACTATCAGTTCAGGGTCCTTCTCTTTGGCCTTACCACAGCCCCCAGGGTGTTCACCAAGGTATTAGCAGTGATTGTGGCCCACCTGAGACTCCAGGGAATACAGGTCTTTCCGTACCTGGACGACTGGCTCCTGACCGCCTCGACAAGGCATCTACTTTGCTCAGCCAGAGACTTCTTTCTCCGCCTAGCTCCACAATTAGGCATTACCATCAATGTCGACAAATCTCTTCTGGCCCCAACACAAGTCATAGAATTCATAGACGCCAGAATAAACACCAGAGAGCTACAAGCCTTCCTAACCTCCGAGAGAATCCAGAATTTGCAACTCCATGTGCGGGCCATCCTCCAATCAGAGACTCCTCCAGCGAAATTGGTCTTGAGGGCACTAGGCTCCATGGCGGCAGCGATTACACTTCTTCCATGCGCCCGCCTGAACATGCGGGTACTGCAATGGACACTTCTAGTGCAATGGTCCTTTCTATCCCTTTCTCTTCACCACCCCATTGCTATCAGCAAGGTTTGCAGGAGGGCTCTGTTATGGTGGCTCCAAGCCTCGGACCACCATACGGGCCGTCCCTTCTGCACCTCTCCCCCTCTCGCCATGGTGACCATGGACGCCTCCTGCCTCGGGTGGGGGGGGGGCATTATTCAGGCAGGACAGTCCAAGGCACGTGGAACAACACAGAGACCTCCCTGCATATCAACGTTCTGGAGATGAAGAGCGGTGCTGTTCGCGTTGCAAGCACTTCAGTATCTCCTCCCCATAGGAACGATTGCGATTCAGTCGGACAACATGTCGGTTGTCTGGTACATCAACAAACAGGGGGGAACCAGATCTTACCCCCTATGCCGCGAAGCCATGAGAGTATGGGAATGAGCGATCTCCACCAACTGCTTTCTCATTGTAACGCACATTCCGGGACGGACCAACATCCTAGCGGACAAGCTCAGTCGCACCCTTCTTACCCCGTATGAGTGGTCTCTCAATCCACTAGTAGCGAAGCAGATATTCACAAAATGGGGGCAACCCTGCTGCGATCTTTTTGCATCTCCATCAAACACCAAATGTGACAATTTCTTCACTCTAATCCCCCCTCCAGGGGAAACTCCAAGAGACGCTCTGGTGCATGCTTGGCCACCCAGTCTACTTTATGCCTATCCTCCGCTACCCCTGATGCTGCAACTCCTACAGAAAGCCTCATGGTTGGGGAGAAGGATGATCCTCATTGCCCCATTCTGGCCTCGGCAAATTTGGTTCCCTTACCTGTGGTCTCACCTTGTGAATCCTCCTTGGATTCTAGATCCCACTCCGGATCTCATCTCCCATCCGTCGAACTTACCGACCCCAAACCTGGGCAATCTCAAACTAACAGCTTGGTTGCTCCAGTTCCACTCCTAGTTAGGACTTCCGTATCTCTTCACCAGTCAAAGCCATCCTTGTGGCAGCGCATAAGCCTTCCACCAGGAAAGTGTACCGCAGTAAATGGAAACGTTTTTCCATCTGGGCGGAGCATCATGATCTAGATCCCTTTACGGCTCCTCTTCCGTCTATATTAGACTTTCTAACCGAACTCTTTCAGGAAGGCGCTAGTTGTTCAACTATCAAAGTGCAATTGGCAGCCATATCACATTACCATGTGGGACATGATACAGGGCCTTTGATGTCGGCCAAGTTGTGTAAAACCTTTCTCAAGGGCACCTTCTTACTTAGACCCCCTATAAAGGAAGCCGTGCCACCATGGGATCTTGCATTAGTTCTTCAAGCCCTGACTGCTCCACCTTTTGAACCTGCTTCAGTAGATCTCAAATTCCTGTCTTGGAAAACAGCATTCCTTGTAGCCATCACTTCAGCAAAGAGAGTTTCGGAGCTTCAAGTTCTCTCTGTGAAGCCTCCTTATTTGATCTTTCACCCAGATAGAGTGTACCTCAAGATCAGTCCCTCTTTTCTCCCCAAGATAGCATCAGAAACCAACATAAATCAATCCATAAATTTACCGGTTTTCTTCCCTAAATATCAGAATAAGGGAGAGTACAAGCTGCATTCATTAGATGTTCATAGGCAGCTTCGTTTTTATACTCGTAGAACAGCTGGCCATAGGCAATCCGACCAGCTGTTCGTTTCCTTTGCCAAATTTAATTTGGGGAAAGCAATTTCAAAAGTATCTTTATCACGCTGGATTTCTCAATGTATACTATTAGCGTATCAAGTCTCTGGGAGACCCGCACCAGAAGGAGTTCGTGCTCATTCCACCCGCTCCATTTCTACTTCTGCGGCCTTCAAGTCTAGAGTCCCATTGGATGATATTTGTTCAGCAGCCACTTGGGCTTTACCTCATACCTTTATTAACCACTACAAACTGGACGTGATTTCTAGAGGGAGAGCATCCTTTGGCTCTGCGGTGCTTCGCAATATCCTTCCATGATGGCCACCCAAGGTGCAGGTAGCTGGGGATTCTGTCCCACAGGTTGCTGACAAATGAACTCCCTACTTCAGATTTAGAAGTTATGTACTCACCATAACGTTCCATCTGAGTAGATAGCTTCATTTGTCTGCAACCATCCCCCCCTCCTTCCCCCTGGCCTTCTTCGGATCTATTGGTAGTTGGATACCCATTTTTTTGGGTAAATATTGAGGGGCAAACTCGATCTGAGGTCATGGAGGGTTAGCAGGGCATTATGGGTGAAGGGAGGAGCTAGGAGCTCGGATCAATTAGCTTGAAACAAGTTGCCGGCTCGGATCCGATATCGGATCCAAGACCCACAGGTTGCAGACAAATGAAGCTACCTACTCAGATGGAACGTTATGGTGAGTACATAACTTCTAATTTCATATCATTTTAACGGTGGATCTTAAATATTTAAATATTTCAATATTTATATATATATATATATATATTTATTATATTTATTATTAAATTTATATTTATTATATGTTTTTACATTGGTATATAACATGTAATTATTCTTCTATACCTCTATATTTCCTCAATGGGTCATATCTTACACTGATATATATCTTACACTGATATATTTCTTCATTGGATTATGACTTACACTACTATATTATAGGCTTAACCATTATATGGTTATATATATTTTATTTTACTATTTATTTATTTATTTTAACATATTAATGCTTTTATCTGTAATTACCCTGATATTCAACTATTGATTGAGAAAATAAATCAATGAAAAGTTGTTATAAGAAATGAGAAACAACTTGACTGTTATGTATACCTTTTGTATTTTCATTCAAGTCCTTTTCATTTATGTATATGGATGTTCTGCCTTTAAATTTATACCTTCAATTAAAGAGGTAATTAAATGCCAGCCAATTACACAGCCTTAAAAGTTTTGGAAGTTGTATAAAATAATGGGAATTGTGAGGATACACTGATTCTGAAGAAGTCTCCTGGTTGGAGATGAAAGCGCTAAATCAGTGAAATTAAGCTTTATATGTTTCGTATTTTTTGTTTTTGTTCTGTTTTTAGCCTTTGGGCTTTCTCAAATAAATATATTTTTGTTTGACGACCTTGGGATTCCTTGGACATTTTTAGTCCTGGTATATGTTAAAGACAGCCTTCATTGTACCGAAGCAGTATTCTGTATTCTGTATACCTTTGTGTGATCTTGGTTAGTGGGAGAAGAGGCAGAGCCTTCTACCTTCTCGAGGCCTGGAGGAGGAAGAGGATTCCAGTCTAACCTCCAGGTAAGTTGGTTAATTTTCAGGAGATGAAATACTGAGCTGTGTTCGAGAGAATATATTCGGGGTGGTGAAGGGAGATCCCCCGTTGGCCCTACTTAGTGTATAGCAAAGTTGAGAGACAGAGGATTGCATTGCAGTTGTTTTCCCCCAAGCCTTTCAGACAGGAAGCCTTGAAAATGGCTCACGGACATGTGTTGGGGGCCATTTGAGCCTGGAGAAAACTAAAGGGAGGGCCCTGGCTTGATTTTATTTGCCAGGTGTCTTAAAGGAAATAGACACTTAGTGTGCCACTTGTCTCAGCTACCAAAGGACAGCTTCTAATCCAGGATTTAGGAACCCTCCAATCCAAATGCTGATAGTTGAAGATGTCCATTAGATTACTGCTACAGTAGCCATTAGATATGGGACATACCTTGCAAAAGATACTATTCATCTGGCCAGTATACAAAGCTTTAGGCACCTTATTTGCTTGCTGTGTACCTGACCGTTAGCATGAGCGGACATACCAGTATAAGAGAGACATAATGGATGTGCCAAAACTTGGATCTTTATTGCTGCTAGTCTACATACGCAGGCTGTTGACAGCTTCATATCTGGTGTTCTGCATCAGCTCAACGTCTTCAAGCAGACACATTACGTGTTTGGGATCCTTTCTATTTCTTGTCGACCTTTTGTCAGAAACCTTCTTATTTATGTACTTATTTGTTTGTTTATTTCTGTATTTAATGTACTGGAGTAGTACTCTGATCACTGTAGGCCATTTGTAGGCAGACCCCAGGCTGTGCTTTTATGTCTGTCAAAAAAGGAAAATGTGAGTGTGAATGCCACATACTATACAGGGATTCCCACTCTAGCTTTTGTTCTGTTTAGGGAACTGAATTGTGTTCAGTTTGCCATTTACCATCCCCCAAGACTGTCATGAATAGGTTAAACTCCCTTCACGTTTACCATAAGAACAAATGTCTTCCGGATATGGCACAAGTAACCATGGCATCATTCTCTTGTGCTGCAGACCTTCCCCCGCTGGAAAAAAAGTGAAAAGTGTGAAGAAGTGATTAACAATAATGGTATGTCCTTTTCTGTCATATGGTCTGTGACTGATGACACCACCAAGGCACACTGATAGTTCTTGGACCATCTGTTGTCTTCTCTTGGGCCCTCTAGCACAACCTTTTTGGATGCTGCTATGACCAAGATCCTCTCACTTCCGATCAGGCCATATGTTCTGTGTAGGTTAGGCATGTGGCGTCAACCTCAGACCATATTTCTGGATAGTACAAAGAAGTATATCCAGAAAACCAAACACTGAGAACCTCCACTACCCCTTCCAGGTGAAAGTGAACAGGGGAGATTGGTTTAATTTTGTTCAGGAGGTGTTTAAAACTGTTCAGCCCTTTCAAATCTGTCTTCCTGTTTCTTCTTCTCTCATTTCTCCCCTATTAAGAGGAGCAGAGTGCTTTCCTCTTCTAAAGAATAGCATTTCTCTGATTCTTATAAGTAAGTTCTTGATTATGCCTCACAAGTTCTTTCCCCCTCTGGATATGAATATGAGGCAAAGGACTTGTTTATTTATTTTATTTATTATTTATTTTATATTTGTTTACTGGGAAAGTCTGACTGGACACTGGTCCTTTTTCAGTGGAGGCCTAGAGAGAAAAGTTCCAGTAAAAATAAATATAAATGTAAACACTGTAGAAGTTAACAAACTTGCAAGGACATTACATGAGCATACAAATAGCATTTACAAAGTGATGAGAGATACAGTTCTCCAGAGGAAGCATCAGTATAATAGATGCAAAAGTAAATTCAATTTTAGTGAATTTTAGTACAAGTGAGTTCAGGTATAAGAGTAAGATAGCACTCAATGAGCAGTATATGGTAACCTGTACAGAGGTCAGTTTTAGCCTGGAGAGTTACAAGTACAAAGCCAAGTATTGGTCACATGTGTTGCTAGTAGTTTTTTTAAATTGTGCTGTGGAGGAGCTGGAGATAATGGGGGTTGGTAGTTTATTCCAGATTTTAAGGATGATGTTTGAGAAGAGTGATTCCCCCAGCTGTGTTGTTGGCTTTCGTGGTTTCCAGGAGGAGTCTGTTACTGGAACAGAGTACTCTAGAAGTGGCATATGATTGTATAAGGTTTTGGAGAGCAGGTACTGTATCTGGTTGATGGAGGATTTTGTGGGGAAAGAATAATTGTTTATAGTGCAGGAGCTGAGGAAGTTCTAGCCAATTTAGTTTAAGAGCTATGCAGTGATGAGACCTTTATGTGGCATCAGTGGCAAATTTGGCAATTTTATTGTAGCAGGATTCCAGCTTGGTTAGATCAGTTACGAAGGTTGGTCAGAATTGGGGAGGCATATAAGATAGCTGACAGTAGGTGTGTGCGGGTGATTGTAGCTTTTGTGGTTCTAGTTAGAAATTGTTTGTTCTTGTAAAGTAGACCTAGTTTCTTATGAACCCTTTTAATGATTTGAGCAATGTGAATATCGAATTTCAAGTTGTTGTCAATTTTGACACCTAGCCTGAATTCCAAAGTCTTGGTCCGGCGTCGGTTGCTGTCGCTTCTTCCCTGACGTCAGAGCGCCAGGGATATATCAGAGGCATCCGATGCCATTTTCTTCAGTCTTTCTTGCCACGCGGTGCCCGAAGCAGAAGCAGTTCTCAAGTGCCGGTCGGCCGACACCTGAGATTTTCGAATCGAGTTTCAGTCCGAAGTCTTCAAAGCTAAGTACCCCGTTGGGGAACCTTTTCTTGCCTCAGTCCGATGTCAGAAAAAGTTAACAATTACATTTCTTGTGGGAAGCAAATACCTCATAAGGACTTTCATTCTTTTTGTATACCTTGCTTAGGCCCTGACCATGACGTCACTGGTTGTCGGTTTTGTGCTAGGTTCAATAAGTGAACTATTAAGCGACGCTTTGATTTCGCACGATACTACTTCTGTAGAAAATTTTATTACACTATGCCATCGGAGCAACCGACTACCGGCATGCATAAAAAACGCAAGGATAAGGACAGGCAGCCTAGATCCAAGCCAGACTCCGAGGCCTCTGCTGGGCTGGTCGCCGGTTCTCCAGTTTTCAGTGAGGCGCCTACGCAGCCCCTGGCTACCGCTGAATTGGATCCCTAGACCGCATCGGATCCCCCAGCAGAGATTTCTAGGCCAACACAGCCATTTTCCTTAGGCCCTACCGACGACATTGCAGTAGGGGTAGCCGGTGCTGCAAAAACACCTTTGGTTTCTGAAGATGTCTTCAGACCGACTATCCTCACCATAAAATCTTATGCTAAGCTTAAGACTCCTCTAAAACCAAAAAAGCCCACACTTCAGTCTCCAGGTCAAGGCCCTATGCCTAAGAAACAGATGCTTAAAATGGCTGAAGATTTGATTTCTTTGATCAGGGGTTCCCAACCCCCCCCCCCCGACAAAAGGCCTAGACAAGAGGAGGATTATGCCTCCTCTGATCAGGTGTCCGTTTCCTCAGGTTCCTCTGAGGAACAGGATTACTCCTTTCCCCCTTATGAAGATTCTGATGCTGAAGACTCCATCCCCTCAGCTTCTCCCCCTGAAGATTATTCCTTAGGGAAACCTTACACACCATGAGGGAACATTTCCACTGGGAAGGTCAGGACTACTCTGACTCAAAGAAAAGGCTCTGAGAGTTTCTTTTACTCCCCCAGCACAGACCACTTGCTATCCCCCCAGTTTTGGACATAGTGGATGATGTCTTCTTAGAATCTAGTCTAAATAAAGATTCTCTGCCTCCTGCTCCAGCCAAACCAGATAGATACTATAGAGTGCCTGACTCACACAAATTCCTTTACAAAAGCCCTGCTGCTGATCCAGAGACAATCTCCCAGGGTCCCAAAGGGGCTAAGGCTTCTATGGCTAAAAATCCTGTACCCTCAGAAAGGGACTCCAGAGCACTAGATAGGTGGGGGAAGAAGGTTTACACCTCAACTACTCTAGCTATGAGAGCACTAAATTGTCAATTTCACATGCTTAAATACCAGCAATTCCTAATGTCTCAAATAAAACAAAAGACGGGCACGCACCCTCAACAGTCTGAATTCAAGGAAATGCAAGATCTGTTGCATGCAGCTGAACAGGTGGGAAAACATACTTTACAATGTGGTTTTGATGCCTTGGAAGCTTCCTCTAGAGCAGCTGTTACTGGGTCTGTTATACGTAGGCATGCTTGGTTAAAGGAACAATCTCTGCCTGATCATGTTAAAGCAAAGTTACTGGACGCACCCTTACAGCAGGATGTCTTATTTGGGGTTAAAGCAGAGGAGGTTTTAAAGAAAATGGAGGATAAGGCAAAATCTATGCAGACGGTCAAAGATTTCTTACAGGTACAGCCCCCACACTTCAGCAGAAATTGGCCAACAAAAAATTGGTCCTTTCCAGCTTCTGACAGACCACAAAGGGGTAAATACAGGCGCCCAAGGGGCAGAGCACAAGCACAAATCCCTTACAAACCTCGCCAATGGGGCACTACAACACAGAAGGGAGGTGAAGACAGGTCCCAAACCACTAGAAGGCAAACACAATGACTTAAACCTCAAACTGCCAAGCAAAACCCTCTTGGCAGCTCCCTTGGGAGGAAAATTAACACTTTTTGCAGACAACTGGTGCATCGTCACAAAGGACAAATGGGTCCTAGACATTATCTCACACGAATACAGATTCCATTTCCACACCTTGCCAAGGATAAAAGGAATGCCAAACCTGCCACAAAATCAGTGGGCAGAGGCACAAAAACAAATTACAGCTCTCATGGACATGAGAGCCATTCAGCTGGTACCTACACAGGAGCAAGGCCAAGGATTTTACTCAAGGCTCTTTCTAGTCCCCAGAAAGGACCATGCTTGGAGACCCATTCTGGACCTTTCGATTTTGAACACCTTCTTGAAAGTACCCAAATTTAAGATGCTAACACTACAGCAGCTTCTTCCCATGTTGGGCAAGAAAGCTTGGCTAGTAATGTTGGACCTCAATGAGGCATACCTGCATGTCCCTGTCAGACAAAATTGCAGAAGATACCTCCGTTTCATTGCAGGTTCAACCCATTACCAATTCTCTGCACTGCCCTTTGGCTTATCTACTGTGCCCAGGGTCTTCACAAAATGCCTGGCACCAGTAATTGCATTCTGCAGACAAAGAGGAATTCAAATATACCCATACCTGGATGACTGTCTCATCCAAGCAGAAAGCAAGGGCATTCTCTTACAACACCTGGCTTTTGTAAAACATCTTCTAAGTTGCCTAGGGTACACAGTAAACGAAAAGAAATCAAAACTAGTGCACTCACAAAATATGACTTTCATGGGTGCCAGCTTGAATACAACGACCCAGATGGCTTATCTGACGCCAGACAAACAACTGCAATTAACTCAATACTTCAGAACAATGGCAACAAAGACCCAACTCCCTGCAAGAAAAATTCTGCAGGCCTTGGGCTTCATGGCATCTTGCATACTACTAATACCATTTGCAAAACTGCATATGAGGAAATTACAATGGTACCTGAAAAGCGTATGGACTCAACACAGCCACAGCTTGGAAACAATGATAAATCTCATTCCCTGTCTTCAACAGGAGTTTCTATGGTGGTCACAGGCATGTCACCTCAACAAGGGTTAGCATTTCACCCTACCCCCAGCCAAGCAAACTATGACAACAGATGCATCGGACTATGCCTGGGGGGCACACATGGCAGGACGGTGCATTCAAGGCTTATGGACAGCAGATCAAAGGAATCTGCACATCAATCAAAAAGAAATGCTAGCTGTACAAAATGCTCTGACAGCCTTCAAGGACCTCTTGCATCCAGGATAGCTTATCATAAGGACAGACAACACCACAGTAATGTGGTACATAAACAAACAAGGGGGTACACACTCCTACCCTCTATGCAGGCAAGCAATGACCTTGTGGAACACAGCACTGGCTTACCAAGTTCAATTACAAGCTTAATTCCTGCCAGGAAAAAAGAACACATTGGCATACGACTTAAGCAGAAACATCATGGATCCCTACGAGTGGAAACTGAATCCACAAGTATTCGCAATGATAACTCAAAAATGGGGGCTCCCAGACATAGCCCTGTTTGCCAGCCCTCAAAACTATCAGCTAACAAAGTTTTGCACAAGGACTTTTCACCATCAAGCTTGGAAAGTGGACGCACTCTCATTCAGTTGGAAAATGCTAACAGTATATGCCTTTCCTCCACTACTCCTTCTCACAAAGGTGCTACTGAAAGTCAGGATGGAGAGACCCCGAATGATGCTCATTGCCCCAGACTGGCCACGCCAGCACTGGTACCCACTATTAAGGAATATGGCCCAGGGCCCACCATGGAATCTACCACAAATTACCCACCTGCTCACACAGCAAGACAATCAGATTCTACACAGCCAGCTCAAAACCTTAAACTTGGCTGCATGGCAAATCACCTAAGCAACCAGCCAGCTCCTCTCTCACAAGCAGTTATGGAAGTTATTCTGGAGGCCAGGAGGCCCAGCACCAGGAAAGCCTACTCAGACAAATGGAAAAGGTTTTGCGCCTGGAACCAAGCTAAAGGCCAAAATACCCTTCAGCCTGACGTACCTCAGATTCTGCAATATCTAACTGAGATGTTACACAAAGAGCTTTCTTTTTCATCTATTAAAATCCACGCCTCTGCTATTTCTGCTCACTACAACACAGATCCTCCCTTATTTTCACATCCACTCCTAAGGCAGTTTCTCAGAGGGGCCAAAAACATTAGGCCTCCCAGGAGAGCAACAAAACCTACTTGGACCTCAACTTTGTTCTGGAAAAACTCATGCTACCTCTTTTTGAGCCAGCTTTCTCATCTGACTTAAAGTTTATATCATGGAAGACTGCCCTGCTGCTAGCAATCACTTCAGCTAGAAGAGTTTCAGAGCTAAAGGCACTAATGGCAGTAGAGCCTTTCCTCATTTTTCATCAATGGAACAAACAAAAGCAGCACTCCCAATACGCTAGCTGCTTCCTCTCACAGACAGAACAGCCCAAAGAAACTAAGCTGTTTGTGTAACAAAAAGTATTTAATAAAACAAAAGGTTGAGCGCTTTCACTCGACTAAGCGAGCTTCATCAGAACAATATAATGAATGATGCACTGCCATTAAATAACATATTTGGCGCCAAAATAGCGTCACACAACAATTAGAAATAGAAAAACAATTAAGTGAATAAAAACATTTTCGAAAGGATTTCATTGTACATAATATTTTTTAAAAAGTATGTAATAAATTAAATAAAAAATATGCACAAAGATATGTATGTATATATATAGGCGGGATGTCTTAAAATACTAATGATCCAATAAAGTAGAGGCTTAATTGAAAAATAATCATTAATCCTGGTGGTGTAAAGCATCAGTGAAGACTTGCCACCATAATTCCCTATAAGCCAGAAAATTCTTGTAATTACCTCCTCTAGGGTTCCTCTTCACAGTCTCCAAAATAGCAAATTTAAACATATGTTCACTACCATATTCTAAAATGTGCCTTGACAAGGCATTTTTAGTGTCTTTCTTTTTTATGCAGTAGAGATGTGAATATATTCTCTGTCTAAATTGTCTTTCTGTCTTTCCTATATAATAGGAATGACATACTGAACAAACTGCAATATAAACTAACATAGTGGACCTGCAATTGCCCTTAACTGAGTAAATTTTGGTATGGTTATAGTTGGTCAAATCAAATCTATTGGATTCGCAGATAGTACATTGATTGCAGGTCCCACATTTTGTCGTATTTGACCCTGTGTAAAGATCTTCAGTACTGTCCCATTCCAAGATGTATATAAGATTTCTGCCCATTTTGTACACAAATATGGGTCTGGGACCTACAATATCTGCAATTTCCTGAGAAACAGTTAGAATATGCCAATTTCTAACTAGAATTCCTTTAATAACATGACTAAATGGTCCAAATTCTATAACAAAAGCTCTCCTAAATGTCTTGTTTTCAGCTATGTTAGATTGCTCGACTGTAAAGGAACTATTAGCTTTATTTATCCCCATAAGGGAAGAAGGGACCGAAACAGTGTTACATTTCGACCCTAACAAAGGTGTGTATTTCTTTCCCCACTGACTAATAACATAGGTAGCTATGTCGTCCATCAACTCTGTGTCGTAGCCTCTATCAGCAAAAAGAGTGGAAATGTAACTAATTTCTTTTAACATGTCGTTATACATAGAAGTCATCCTAATGGCCCTTATGCACTGACCTTTAAAGATATTCCTTTTCATTGTGGTAAGATGGTAACTGTTATAATCCAAGTAAGAATTAGTGAACGTATCCTTCCTATATACAGTAGATTTAAAACCTTTATTGTCAACGGCAATAAAAGTATCTATGTAAGGTACGCCATTGGTACTGGTAGTGGAAGTGAATTTTAAGAATTCACAACTTCGATTTAAATAGCCCATAAAGGCTTCGAACATATTACTATCACCATTCCATAGAATGTAGATATCATCTAGATATCGGGAATAGTACACGATATTCTTATAATAAATACAGTTGAAGATACAGTTTTCCTCCCAATCAAGCATAACCAAATTAGCAAACATGGAGCAAGCGCCCCATTGCCACTCCTTTGGTTTGCTTGAAAATTTCTCCCTCATAGTAGACAAAATTATTCTCCAACACAATGCTCATTAATTCAACAAGTAGAAATTTTGTCCCAACTGAACCGTGTACTTTCTTAGACTCCTGGAAAATGCTTCAAGCCCTTCTTCCATAGGTATACTACTGAATAAATCTATCACATCAATAGAACTGAATAGAAGGCCTTTACTATTCGTGTTAACTGGAAACTTCCTTAAAAATTCCCAGGAATCCTTTACCAGATGGTCAAGTTCAGTGTATATGAATTTGAGAGTAGTGTCTATAACAACACCAATAGGAAAGGTCTTAGACTTACTACCCGAGATAATCGGGCGAAAAGGGGGGTTAAGGTGGTCCTTATGAACTTTGGGAATACCTATTATAGTGGCTAAAGTAGGTGATTCCACCTTCATAAATTCAAAAAGCTCTTCGGTAATTCTTTGTTCCAAAAAATATTCCTCTAAGTACATATCAATCCTTCTATAGGCAATGTTGACTTCATTTACAGATGTCACAACATAATTGCCTGAATTGTGAAGAATATTGTGAATGTTAACACCGTAGGTGATAGCATCAAAGACCACGATTCCTCCCCCTTTATCAGGTTTCATAATTCTGATGCCTTTGTCCTGTCTAAGGTTGTTTAAAGTCAAAATTTCTTCATCTGTTAAGTTGGTGTTCCCTTTATACTTTATGTTGTGACTGTACCTGTTCAATCTGTAAATCTCCTTAGTGACCTTTTTGTCAAACACCGTAACACTAGAATTGCCAGATGGAATAAAAGTGCTTTTTTTCCTCAAAACTACACTTTTGTTAAGATTTTGACTTTCTTTGTTGTTAAACATGATGGCTAAATTAAGCTTCCTGATGTACTTCTTAAATTCAAAAATATTGTCCACTACGCGAAAACTTGGAGTGGGAATAAATTTTAAGCCTTTGGACAAAAGGCTAAAGTGTGCTTTCTCTAACTTCACATTACTGTAGTTAAAGATCTTAAAATTCTTAAATTCACTAGTCACCTCATCTAACATAACTATGTCCTGCTGGTCAATGGGAGACTGCTCGTCCACAACCCCACAATTTTTGAATTTTTGAATTTAAGAAGTACATCAGGAATCTTAATTTAGCCATCATGTTTAACAACAAAGAAAGTCAAAATCTTAACAAAAGTGTAGTTTTGAGGAAAAAAAGCACTTTTATTCCATCTGGCAATTCTAGTGTTACGGTGTTTGACAAAAAGGTCACTAAGGAGATTTACAGATTGAACAGGTACAGTCACAACATAAAGTATAAAGGGAACACCAACTTAACAGATGAAGACATTTTGACTTTAAACAACCTTAGACAGGACAAAGGCATCAGAATTATGAAACCTGATAAATGGGGAGGAATCGTGGTCTTTGATGCTATCACCTATGGTGTTAACATTCACAATATTCTTCACAATTCAGGCAATTATGTTGTGACATCTGTAAATGAAGTCAACATTGCCTATAGAAGGATTGATATGTACTTAGAGGAATATTTTTTGGAACAAAGAATTACCAAAGAGCTTTTTGAATTTATGAAGGTGGAATCACCTACTTTAGCCACTATAATAGGTATTCCCAAAGTTCATAAGGACCACCTTAACCCCCCTTTTCACCCGATTATCTCGGGTAGTAAGTCTAAGACCTTTCCTATTGGTGTTGTTATAGACACTACTCTCAAATTCATATACACTGAACTTGACCATCTGGTAAAGGATTCCTGGGAATTTTTAAGAAAGTTTCCAGTTAACACGAATAGTAAAGGCCTTCTATTCAGTTCTATTGATGTGATAGATTTATTCAGTAGTATACCTATGGAAGAAGGGCTTGAAGCATTTTCCAGGAGTCTAAGAAAGTACACGAAGTTCAGTTGGGACAAAATTTCTCTACTTGTTGAATTAATGAGCATTGTGTTGGAGAATAATTTTGTCTACTATGAGGGAGAAATTTTCAAGCAAACCAAAGGAGTGGCAATGGGGGCGGCTTGCGCCCCCATGTTTGCTAATTTGGTTATGCTTGATTGGGAGGAAAACTGTATCTTCAACTGTATTTATTATAAGAATATCGTGTACTATTCCCGATATCTAGATGATATCTACATTCTATGGAATGGTGATAGTAATATGTTCGAAGCCTTTATGGGCTATTTAAATCGAAGTTGTGAATTCTTAAAATTCACTTCCACTACCAGTACTAATGGCGTACCTTACTTAGATACTTTTATTGCCGTTGACAATAAAGGTTTTAAATCTACTGTATATAGGAAGGATACGTTCACTAATTCTTACTTGGATTATAACAGTTACCATCCTACCAGAATGAAAAGGAATATCTTTAAAGGTCAGTGCATAAGGGCCATTAGGATGACTTCTATGTATAACGACATGTTAAAAGAAATTAGTTACATTTCCACTCTTTTTGCTGATAGAGGCTACGACACAGAATTGATGGACGACATAGCTACCTATGTTATTAGTCAGTGGGGAAAGAAATACACGCCTTTGTTAGGGTCGAAATGTAACACTGTTTCGGTCCCTTCTTCCCTTATGGGGATAAATAAAGCTAATAGTTCCTTTACAGTCGAGCAATCTAACATAGTTGAAAACAAGACATTTAGGAGAGCTTTTGTTATAGAATTTGGACCATTTAGTCATGTTATTAAAGGAATTCTAGTTAGAAATTGGCATATTCTAACTGTTTCTCAGGAAATTGCAGATATTGTAGGTCCCAGACCCATATTTGTGTACAAAATGGGCAGAAATCTTAAATACATCTTGGAATGGGACAGTACTGAAGATCTTTACACAGGGTCAAATACGACAAAATGTGGGACCTGCAATCAATGTACGACTATCTGCGAATCCAATAGATTTGATTTGACCAACTATAACCATACCAAAATTTACCCAGTTAAGGGCAATTGCAGGTCCACTATGTTAGTTTATATTGCAGTTTGTTCAGTATGTCATTCCTATTATATAGGAAAGACAGAAAGACAATTTAGACAGAGAATATATTCACATCTCTACTGCATAAAAAAGAAAGACACTAAAAATGCCTTGTCAAGGCACATTTTAGAATATGGTAGTGAACATATGTTTAAATTTGCTATTTTGGAGACTGTGAAGAGGAACCCTAGAGGAGGTAATTACAAGAATTTTCTGGCTTATAGGGAATTATGGTGGCAAGTCTTCACTGATGCTTTTACACCACCAGGGATTAATGATTATTTTTCAATTAAGCCTCTACTTTTATTGGATCATTAGTATTTTAAGACATCCAGTCTATATATATACATACATATCTTTGTGCATATTAGCATTTTTTATTTAATTTATTACATACTTTTTTTAAAAAATATTATGTATAAGTAAATCCTTTTGAAAATGTTTTTATTACTCAATTGTTTTTCTAATTCTAATTGTTGTGTGACGCTATTTTGGCGCCAAATATGTTATTTAATGGCAGTGCATCATTCATTATATTGTTCTGATGAAGCTCGCTTAGTCGAGTGAAAGCGCTCAACCTTTTGTTTTATTAAATACTTTTTGTTACACAAACAGCTTAGTTTCTTTGGGCTGTTCTGTCTGTGAGAGGAAGCAGCTAGCGTATTGGGAGTGCTGCTTTTGTTTGTTCCATTCTGTCGATCCAATTCGCGTATTTCTGGTGTCATTTTTCATCAAGACAGAGTTTCTCTATGAACTAACCCCTCCTTTATGCCTAAGGTGGTATCCAGTGTGGCTCTAAATCAAACCATCCATTTACCCACCTTCTTTCCAAATCTACAGAACAAAGGAGAAAGACGCCTGCATTCCTTGGACATTCACAGGCAGCTACGTTACTACTTGGATAAAACTAAGGTTTTCAGAAAATCTGACCAGCTTTTTGTATCCTATGCTAAGGCTATCTCAAAACAGACCATTTCCAAATGGATAGGACATTGCATACGTTTTTGCTACACCCACTATGGAAAACCAGTTCCTGCTACCATAACGCCCCACTCTACCAGGGCAGCAGCTACATCTACAGCCTTCCTCGGGGGTGCCAACCAAGGATATTCTGGAAGCTGCAACTTGGAGTTCAGTACACACCTTCACCAAACATTACCACTTACTACTTTTACTCTAAGTCTAGAGCTGGCTTCGCCACTGCAGTGTTGCAGGGCCTTCTAGCCTCCTCTAACCCTGTTTGACTCAACCTCCCATCCTTAGCTTTGGGATTCTACCCAAGTGTGATGACTGCAGCAGGGTAACATGATGAACATAGTACAGTTTTGTACCTACCATAAATGTAGATGTTCGAGTGTATACCCTGCTGCAGTCCAGGTTACCCTCCCTCCATCCCCTCTGAACTAGCTGAACTTCTCAACCACTCTATTCTATACTACCTCTGTGGTGTATTTGCTTGTGCCAAAGGGTTTTGTTTTATTTTTTCCATTTAGCTATATGTATATATATTTTTTGCCTACCTATTGTGGGGGCACCTGACATCTGGGGCAAGAAAAACTGAAGAAAATGGCGTTGGATGCCTCTGATATACCCCTGGCGCTCTGACGTCAGGGAAGAAGCGCGGGCCGACTGCGGAACCGCCTGACGGCAGGATAACCCAAGTGTGATGACTGCAGCAGGGTATACACTCGAGCATCTACATTTATGGTAGGTACAAAACTGCACTTTTTATTTTGTTGGGATTGAGAATGAGTTGGGAATTGGTGAACCATGCTTCTACAGATGGAAATAACTCCTGGGTAATGGTGTTGAGATGTTGTAGCAATGGAGCTGTATATATTAGTGTAGAGTCATCTGCATATTGTATAACAGATGCATGAAGAGTGGAGGTGTGGAGATGGTTTGTGAATTGCGAGAGAACCGTAGAGAGCCAAGGATGGAGCTTTGTGGGACCCCTAAGGTCACGGGGAAAAGAGAAGAAAGGTGGTGTTGCCACTGTACGGCCTGCTGACGTCCTGATAGGTATACTTTGGACCAGGTGATAGAGGAGCTACAAAGGTTAAGGGAGGTGAGCACGTTGATTAGTTTATTGTGATTTGCCTTATCAAATAATAGTTTGTGTGTGAAGGTAGCCCATGAATTGGGTATGGATGACTCTTTCTAGGATTTTAGGTAAGGGTGACAGGATAGCAATTGGATGATAATTAGTAAATTTTGTGGAATTACTTCCTTTGTGTAAAGGAATAATGTGGGAGATCTTCCTATTGGTGGGTACTAAGCCCTCAGATATTGATCTATTTGAGTATGGCTACTAGGTATACAAATGTTATCATCTAACTCCCCAGTGAAGATATTTCCTTTGGTGACATGGTAGCTAAAATGAAGTTTTTATTTATTTGGTTTATTTTTATGTATTTATTTATTGTTTTTTTAAACGGAATAGTAAAGACATTTCTAACTCCCAGAAAAGTATTGAAGCACAGGTGCCCAGTAGGAAGGTAGCTGGAATGAAGAAGGTGAACCACGACAAAGTAAAATCTTTTTTAATACAAAATGGTGAGTGCTTTCGTAATGGTAACCATTGCTTCATCAGACTGTTCATTCAAACAGCAACAGCACTTAAATACTTTAATTCATTACTAGAACAACCAATCCTACCACTCAAAGTTAATTCAGTACTCTGCAATCAATTAATTACTATGGTTATGTTTTGCCCTTAGTTAATTGCTGAAGTCCGAAAAACTCTGTTTAAAAACCGCATACACAAAATGTCAAGACAAGGACATGTGGATAAATATAAATAAAATGCATAAAAAGTCAATGAATAAATACATATACTCATGTTCCCCATTTAGTAACTACTTATGCGCATAGATATAAACATAAAAATATATATAAAAAATATATATAACAAGTATAAGGAGTACACACTCAACAACTTAATGAATACATATATTCCGCCTAATAAATGCACATGTTGGGCCTGAGGTTGTCTCTGAATTTACCTTTAATCAATCTGTCCAGCTGTCTGCTTTCTATCCTTATACACAAAACAAGAGGGAGAGAATTCTTCATTGACCATATATTCACAGACAGTTGAGATATTTGGACAAAACTAAAGACTTCAGAAAATTGTATCCGTCATTTTTATCTTAATTTTATCTTCCTAAACGAGCTATCTTTAGAAGGCTTTCCCTTTCCATTCAATTCTGATGTATTAACCATGGTAAAAATCCTCTTGAAATTTACTGCAGTTGCCACATCTCTGGTTTTCTGGAATGGTTTGGATTCCAGATACATTTGGGAAGGAGCAAATTGGTCCATGGTTCATATATCTACCAGACATTACAAGCTGGGTATATTTCCAGAGCCAGAATAGGTTTTGTTAAAGCAGCTCTTCAGGGAATTCTGATTTCTGGTCCTTCTCCATCCATCCTTCCTTTCTTCCTGAGCTTTACCAGTCATTCCATGTGTGTGTTTTGACTGCTGCAGGTGTGTAGCTGACGTACCAAGACAGTACATTTTTAAACTGTTGCATTCTTGATACCCAACTGTCATACCTCGGAATAATGCCTTCTATTTTTTTTCGACAAAAAGTTTACGTGGAGCTGTAGGCTTTAACCTCCCTTACTGGGTGTAAAAAAGTTCTGAGTTTGAATCATTTGAATGTCCCTCTTAAGCTGGCATGTCCATTCATTCTAATGGAGGGTGTATGGCACGTGAAGAAGGTGCCTGAAGCTTTGTAGACTAGCTGGATGTCCTGTGTCCTTGGAAATATATTTCCAGTATATAATGGCTACTGTAGCAATGATCTATTTGACATTTCTTGTTATGGTAAGATAGCTACACAGTTGTACTTTCTACTCAAAGGAATTTGCTCTAGATATTGTGAAGTTAATAGTCAGGTCTAGCAGTGGACCCTAGTATATTCTGGTAGTGTTGGGACTATGCTACCAGGTTTCCTGAGACTATTCCCCACCCTCAGGAAAGCTAACTCCAAGACAGTAGCAAAGGAACCATTGTTGCTGTTTTCCCAGGTAGGTATACTGAAAGAGACCCTAGTGGACCAAGGCACAGTTTTTATGATCAAAATCATGTTGCACTTACTGTTTTCCTCTGTAGGCATACCAAAAGACATCCTAACAGACCAAGGTATATCTTTTATGTCCAAAATCTATATGGCACCTTTGCCGAAGTTTTTGGGTGAAACAGCAGAAAACATTAATCTATCATTCCCAAATGGATATTCTGGTAGAACAGTTTAATATAACCCTGAAATAAGTGTGTAGGAAAGTCACAGAAAAAGATATAAAAACTGTGTCTATCTATTGCTTTAATATGTTCAGCCCCAGAACTTCTACAGGATTTTGCCCTTTCAAAAAGTTATATGGTATGAAACCTAGAGGGCTATTATATATCTAATTAAACAGAAGAGGAAAGGGGAGGAGACTTCTTTTAAGACTATTTTAGAGCATTACCCCCATTTACAGGAGAGACTAAAGGTATTAATGCCAATTATGCAGGCACATATAAAAAGAGCGTGCAAGCCAAACATCAAGGTATCTACATCAGGAATGCTAGGAAATAGGGAATTTCAAGTAGAAGACTTAAGTTCTAGTTCTGATCCTACAAACTGTAACTTTTTTTGTCTAGGTGATAGATACTTTGTGAGGTATTTTAATGTATAAACTAGATGGACTACAAGGTATGACAGAGGAAGGAGACATACAGAAGAAATCTACCATATAAATGTCGTAATACCTTTAGAATAGATAGGTGTGGTAATCATAGTGTCTTGGGTCACAGACCATGAACAAGAAAAGCAGACATCATCTTTACTGAAGAAAATGGAGGATGACCCTTAACATTTCTTGTTATGGTATGATAGCTACACAGTTGTACTTTCTACTCAAAGGAATTTGCTGTAGATATTAAGTTAATAGTCAGGTCTAGCAGTGGACCCTAGTATATTCTGGTAGTGTTGGACTATGCTACCTGGTTTCCTGAGACTACCCCCCCCCCCCCTCAGGAAAGCTAACTCCAAGACAGTAGCGAAGGAACCATTGTTGCTGTTTTCCCCGGTAGGTATACTGAAAGAGACCCTAGTGGACCAAGGCCAGGAGGTCCTTTCAAGTAACAAAGATATTTTTTGAGTTGCCTTGTTTCACCACATGGAAACAATCCGTTGGAAAATTTTAATGTAAGACGCTATAAAATACATAAAACCCAGAAACCACCATTCTGAAAGAAGGTATTAAAAAAATGTCAAAACTAGGAGTAATTGAGGAATATGGGTATTGCTGAACCAAGTCATGTGTGGGTACATAGTTTAGAGCTATAAACTTTGATCTGATGTCGTCAGTCTTCGTGTGTCCTTGACCTTTGGGGCACTGTTCCGATCCTCAGAACCAGTTCAGCTGTTACACAGCTCAAGCCAAGCAAAAACTTTCGAGCTAAGACTTTACTCACAGTATCCCTCTCCAGATTAACTCGTATCTCGTTGCCGCTCTTGTCGCTAGATGTGTCAGCCAGGTTCTCTTGTCAGCTAAGTAAATTTTTCATCATTTTACTCACTCTTTTCGCTTATTTCCTTCTGTAAGATTACTAAAATCTTTATATATCTTAAATCATTATTTTTCATCTACCATCCTTGTCTTTTTCTTTGTTTAAACCTCTGTTGTTCTCTGCTTCAAACATGCGAGTGTGTCATTTTTACTTTTAGGTGTTCTTGTCTACCATCATTGGTAGCACTTTACCTTTCCTACCTCTTTTTTGTAGTTCTGGCCTACCATTGTTGGTAGTCATTTCCGTGTGTGTGTGTGTGTGTGTGTGTGTGTGTGTGTGTGTGTGTGTGTGTGTATGTATTGTCTGTTGACTGCTGTGTTTTCTGTGTCAACATGGCGGACAAATCCAAAGGAACAACCGTGTTTAAGCAATGCTAGGGTTGTAGTAGGAAGATGCCAAACACTGATGGCAGGCGTTTTGGGTGCACTGCTTGGATCCGACGCATCTTCATTAAGACTGTACAATCTGTCAAGGTTTTAGTCACTGGGCTCTTGTAGGAAGGAGAAATAAATTAATCTTAAAAGGTCTAATTAATACATCTTTTGAAGAGGGTTTATCCAAGTCTGATACATCTTCACTTTCCTCTCCCTCTTTTTCCTCTAAATCAGAACCAGGATGGAAGAGGAGTCACTCACTGATGGCGTCCCCTTCAGCTTCAGCAGCAAAGAAGCATAAACCTTCAGTTCCCACTCTTCCAACGGGACCAATGTCGAGGACTAAAAAAGTCACAGATCAGACTTCCTTGGTACCATCTGCTGTTACTACATTTGCACCCTTGGTCTTGGTGCTGGCCATCTCTGTACCGGCAACTCTGACTTTCCCATTGGTACCGAGTCCACCTACGACACTTGTGGAAATTGTAGAACTGACACCATCCTCTGTTCTGAAAACCAATTTATTCAATGTACCCAGGACAAGATACTCCCCTTCAGTTGACCCCTTCATGGGACAGCTCCCAAGTCCATTCTTAGATGGACAACAATCCCCCTCAGGCTTCTCTACCGTTTTTTTCCATATGTTTGACCAAAGTCGACATTGTGAGGTTGGTGAATCAACTCCTAGTGGCTAGAGTTTTTTTTCTGTCTTCCAGGCCCTACTCCCTTCTGGAGATGGGGCTTTCCTCACCCAGGACTCCACCTACATCTCCTCCCCTAACCTCTTCTGAATGTTTGCAGTTTATGACTCTAGTTCCTCCAGTTCCAGCTGCTACAGTGCCAACAACCTTTTCCCTCTCAGTTCTGGGGTCTGCTTTGAGTACCGCATTTCCATCAGAACCAACAGACTCCCGGGGCATAGCTCTGCAGCCGGGTCTGAGGGTCTTGGATCGGCCTCTCCTTTTTATTCAGAGCCATTCTTGACTATCGAAACTTCAGCTGACATGGGCTCTTCCTCAGCTCCTGCTTAATGGGTAGGTTTCTTGGAGCAGGGTGGGCCACGGTTTGTCAAGGTTGTCCTCCTCCATTTCGGGCTCCCATCCCTCTTGAGGGGGACCTGCCTTCCAGGTTATGGAGAGGGCATTGGTCTCTGTAGGTTCTCAGCTGGTCCCCACCCATATTGGAGTGTTATCCTGGGACTCCCTGTCACCCAGAGCTGCCATCAACCTCCATGCCTGGACAGCGAGCACCTAAGCTGCAGGATACCCCTGTGCAGGGCCTTTCTTCTTTCAAGTCCTCCTCAGAGATTCCCCGAGATTCCCCGCTGAAGAGGCCCCTCAGAAACAGATGTGTAGGGGAAAACACTTGGATTCTCCTGAAGAATCTGTCACAGAAGATACTGACTTCAGTGATGGGGTGGGCTCCCCACAGTCACCCCCATAAGATGACTCCTGAGACATCCTAGAAATACTGAAACAGGGGTAACTGGAAACCCAGGGACCTACCTCTGAGGACTCTGTGTACTTGCAAGCTTTTGGTGCTCACCCATTTACTTTGTGGGTGATTCCTCCTGCTGGCGATCTTATTAAATTGATTGCTCAGTGGGCTTGGAAGGCCCTTGATTCCATAGAACCAATCCCCAGGAGACCAGATAAAATTCTTTCAGCTCCAGAGGATCACCAGCATTGGGCTGAAGGGTTATTAGTAGATGCCATGGTGGTTGCAGTGGCCAACAAAAAGGAACTGGTGGAAGAGAGTTCCACTGACCATCCCCCTAACTGAGTGTCCAGGGTGATGGACAGATTCGGAAAGGTAGTGTATGTATCAGTGACCTTTGCTGTAAGGTCCTTGAATTTTATGGCACACTTTACTAGGCTCCAGAGGGATCTGATCAAGAGGTTATCAGATACCTTTGCAAGAGCTGTGTCTGAAGGGGTCCAAGATAAAATGGCCTCCCAGCTAGCTACCCTGGAGTCTATTTCCCACTCATTCATGAGGGTCAACGCGCATGCAGCCAAAGGGACAACTAGGGCAGCAGGTTCCGGCTTTGCCATAAGGTGACACTCCTGGATGCACATGTGTGTTTGCGGAGCCATCTAAGTCCTCTTTCGTCAGTGCTCCTTTTGACAGATCTTCCTTGTCTGGCCGCAAAGTCAAAGACACATTAGCCAGGTGTGAAAAAGATGGAAAGACCCTATCTGCTGTGGGCATATGTTTTTCTGCTCCCCAGCGGTACTACTGTAGGAACCAGAGGAGTGGAAAGATGTGGTTAAAGAAATCCCAAGGGCCTTTTCAAGACATGTGGTGGTGGCTTCCCTCGGGGCAGAGGGTGGAGCAACAGTGGAAGATGCCGGCCTAACGGTAGGGGTGGCCCACAAAATCAGGGGTACAGAGAGTCTTTCTTTGAGAAACCCTACCAGTGCTTCTGAAGGGGGGGTCCAATTGCTTACCTCTGGAAGCAGTCAGGGAGGAAAATTCTCCTTGCACTCAAATAACACAGCAAATAACAACAGATACTTTGGTGCAAAGGATCATTACTAGTGGTTACCATACCCCTTTACAGTGGTCAAGAAAAAGACTCTGAGATGTTCCATCCAATCAGAGGGATCAAGCAGCTCTAGAAATTCAAAGTCTGCTAGAAAGAGTAATCCAAGAAGTTCCAAAAGACCAGATAGGATCTGGATTTTACTCGGGTTTCTTTTTGGTGTCAAAGAAGACAGGGGACTGGAGACCAGATTTGGATCTCTGCATTCTAAACAAATTTGTTCAGCAAACAAAATTCTGAATGGTCACGGTACAATCTATCCTACCCCTTTAGAGAAAGATGATTGGATGTGCTCTATAGATCTTCAGGATGCATATTATCACATTAAAAATTGACAAACGCTGCAGCAGATTCCTCTACTTTTGGCTAGGAGCCAGTCATTTTCCATTCAGAGTGCTGCCTTTGGCCTCACCACAGCCCCCAGAGTGTTCACCAAGTGTTTGGCAGCAGTGACAGCTCACTTGAGACTGCATGGATTCCAGGTGTTTCCCTATATAGACGACTGGCTCATCACCGCTCCCACCAGACATCTATTGCTCCAAGCGACAGATTTCATTCTTTGCTTGTTTGCTTGGCTGGGTATTACAATTAACCACTCAAAATCTCAGCTGAATCCGTCTCAAGATCTAGAGTTCATAGGAGTTTGTCTAAACACCACCACTTGTACAGCTTCTCTTCCTCTTCACAGGCTGCAGAAGATGAGATCCCAAGTACAAGCCATCTTCTCCAACAGGATTCCTGCAGTCTTAGTCCTTCAAGCCTTAGAGTCCATGGCAGCAGCCATTACCTTAGTTCCACTAGCAAGATTTCAGATGAGACTGCTACAATGGCGGTTGGCATCCCAGTGGTCCATCCTGACCTATCCAGTGACTCTTCCCATGTTCATCACCAGTCGTTGCAAGAGGGACTTATCCTGGTGGATGGAATCTGAGGAAATTCTCTCAGGCCGTCCCTTCATTATTCCTTAACCCAAGGGCATAGTGACTACAGACACCTCCCAGATGGGGTGGGGGGGCATTATCTCAGAAGAATAGTCTAAGGCACTTGGTTCCTGATGGAAGCCTATCTGCATATCAGTGTTCTGGAACTGAGGGCAGTGCCCTTAGCGTTGCAAGCCCTCCATGCTGTCTTCCCTCTAGGGCTGATTGCAATTCAGTCAGACAACATGTCAGTGGTCTGGTATATCAATAAACAGGGTGGATCCAAGTCTTACCCACTGTGTCGAGAAGCCCACAGAGTGTGGCAATGGGCAATATCCTCCAACTGCTTTCTGTTAGCAACACACTTCCAGGGGACCTTGAATGTGATCAAGAACAAACTGAGCAGTTGCAATCTCCTGCCTCATGAGTTGTATCTCAACCCCCAAATGGCGAAGATTTTTCCATCACTGAGGCCAACCTTGCTGCGACCTTGCATCACCCCTGAACAACAAGTGCAACAGCTACTTTGCCCTAATCCCCCCTCAGGGGGAGTCCCCGAGAGACGTTCTCCTTCATGATTGGCCCACAGGACTTCTCTGTGCCTTTCCCTCCTTCCCACTGATTTGCCTATTTTAAAGAAAGCCAGCAGGTCGAGGAGCAAGGTGATCCTCCTTGCACCCTTTTGGCCTCGACAGGTAAGGTTCCCTTTTCTGTGGCTTCACCTGATTCGCCGTCCATGGATCCTGGACCCAGTTCTGGATCTTCTGTCTCATCTAGAGGTACTGATGCAACCCAGTCTTCAGAACCTCAAGCTTACAGCTTGGCTCTTCTAAGTCCATTAGTTGCCAGGCAGAAAAATTTACCTTCTCCAGTCAAGAAAAATTTCTTGACTTCTCATAGACCTTACACCAGGAAACTTTTTACAATAGCAAGTGGAAAAGATTTTCTATTTGGGCGCACATTAATGGTCTTAACCCCATCTCTGCACCAGTTGAAAAGATACTGGTGTTTTTAGCTTCGCTTTCTGAACAAGAAGCCTCGACTTCTATGATAAGGAAGGGTCCAACTAGCTGCTCTTTCCAATTTCCACAGTAGATTTAAAGACCATGTGCTAATTTCCCATAGATTGTGTAAAGTGTTCCTGAAAGGAACCTTGCGATTGAAATCACTGCATAAGGATCTTGTTGTTCCTTGAGATCTGACTATGGTTTTATAGTCTTTAGTACTTTCCCCTTTTGAACTGGCAGCTACCTGTAACTTAAAGTTTCTGTCATGGAAGACCATTTTTCTGATAGGCATTACCTCTACCAGAAGAACTTTCGAGATACAAGCTCCGTCTTCAAAACCCCCATATTTGACCTTTCATAGAGATAGGGTTTCACTAAAAACCAACCCATCTTTTCTTCCCAAGGTGGTCTTGGAAACTAATAATCAAACCACTGATTTACCTGTTTTCTTTCCAAATTTTTCAAACAAAGGTGAATATTTCTTACATTTGCTGAATGTTCACACAAATTACACTTATACCTCGACAGAACTTAAAAATTTAGAAAATCTGACCAGTAACTTGTCTCCTTTTCTGCTCCATCTCTGGGGAAAAAATGTTTCAAAAGTCAGCTTATCAAGATGGTTCAGAGATTGTATTACTTTTGTATACAATAAAAAGAATCTCCAGTTACCATAGGTGTGCTGTTTTCCATTCCAAGGCTTCCATGGATGAAATATGCACAGCAGCAACCTGGGTACTCCACATACCTGTATTGCTCATTACAGATTGGATCTGGTCTCCAGGGGAAGAGTATCCTTTGCCTCTTATGGTTCTCAGGAATATACTTCCATAAGGCCACCCAAGACCAAAGTAGCTGGAGACTCTGTCTCAAAGATCAAGGCTAAATGAAGATTGACAACATCAAATTAAAGTTATATACTGCCATAATGTTTCATCTGTGTTGTCGATCTTCATTTATCCTTGGCACCACACCCTCCACCCCCTTCCTGCAGACTCCTTGGAGGAATGGGCCCATATCCTGGAAATTTTTCAAGCTTGACCTTGGACATAACCTCTTCAATTCTACAATATATTGTAACTTCTTGTGTAGCTGCAAATTTGATCTGAGGTAATCTGGAGAGGGGTATTGTGGGTAGATTCTTAGACTGAGAGTTTTTGGCTAGCGCGAGCGGTATATCGGCCAAGCCGGTTCTGAGGATTGGAAACGTGCCCCAAAGGTCAAAGATAAATGCAGATTGGCAACACAGCTGGAACTTTATGGTAAGTAGATAACTTCTTATTTAATCTTCATTAATTTTATATCTTGAGAAAGCCTGAAACTGTCTCGGAATATTCTATAGCACTAATATGTCCTTTTCTGGTTCCTTATGGAGAAAATAATGTCATCCTTAAATAAATCCAACAATCCTTGAACACCATACCAAGTATATCCTTGAATTTCTGAGTCTCTTATTTTCTTTGTCAACAGTTCCAAATATAACACAAATAAAAGAAGGGAAAGAGGACATCCCTGCCTGTTTCCTCTGTTCAGACACAACTTATCAGAGAAAAGCCCTCACACTTAAATGTTTGCCTCTGATCCCTCATATATCCTTCTAATTATTATTTTTGTATCAGGGAATGCAAATGGTTCCACTGTCCTACTCATAACATCCCAGCTTACTGTGCTGAATGCTTTCTGTACATCAAGACGCCCCAGTGACGACAGCATTTTCTTACATTCTGCTTCCCTCTTGATTACCATTGTTCTCCACAAAAGCACATGGTCCATATCTTATCAATTTTGGCATCACATTTGCCATTCTTTTAGCCATTATAAGCATACACACTTGATAATCCTAGTTTAAAATTTAAATGGGCCTGTATGAAACTGAATCAGATCTTTAGTGTGTTTAGGTATTACAGCTACCACAGTTTTTTTCTAGGATGTTGGCACCTTCCATCCTTTTAAAATACTGTTAAACAAAACCTTCCAGATTTTTTATCACTTTCTTACCTCCTGGTTTTCAAACATCAAATGGAATACCATCTGTTCCTGGAGAACTTTCCTGTAGATTATGTATACATCACCATTTTTATCTCATCCTGTCTTAACTGTTAGTTGTTAAGCCTGCTGTACTTCTAACCTTGGCATATTTTAGTCTTCCATAAATGTTTCCATTTGTACTTTTTCCTGATTTCTCTGCTTCTCTCCATTATACAAATTTTCATAAAATGTCCGAAGTATGTCTTATACCTCTACAGGCCTAAGTCTTTGAGGTGCTCTGTTTCGCATGAATTGGTAGCCTGTTCCAAAGATGTGGCAGTCGCTGGGAGATAAATCTGTCTCTCCAGCATGTCTATTTAAGTCACAGGCCAAATTTAAGCCCCTAGAATGGTTAGCCCTTGACCGATTTGATTTATGGATATGCAGTAAGTTTATTAGGTTTGGGTCTTGCGTTGCTCTGTAGACCAGGTATAAAATCAAATCTAAGAAGTCTGTACGATGCAGAATATAGTGACAGGGATTATAGTCGGTCTGTGTAAGGGACATGCTGGAGGCCCTTGATCATCTTTGTTAGAAACCTTTAAGTTCTCTCTAATTGCTGTAGGTGCTTAGTATGGTAGATACCGAATGGGGCGTTGTAGTCCATTATGGGCCAGGTAAGTGCCAAGTATAGGGGGATTATAATTTTGCTAGCAAGGCAGTGCTTTTACTAATCAAATGAGCTACATGGAAAGCTTTCCTTACAATGGTAGACACGTGGTGGTGAAATTAAGGTCGCGGTCTGTCTGTGATCCTAGGTCCCATACCACTTCATTGATTTGATAGTGTGAAGGGACACTATGCCAAAGGGAATGATGATGCATTTCTTTGCATTCATTTTGAGACCCATGACTAATACACCAGTCGTTGGTCTAGGTCCCATACCACTTCATTGATTTGATAGTGTGAAGGGACACTATGCCAAAGGGAATGATGATGCATTTCTTTGCATTCATTTTGAGACCCATGACTAATACACCAGTCGTTGGTCTGTGTGAGACCATTCTGGAGTATACTGACATAATTTGGGGATTCAGTGATTGCACCTAGTTTGCAGTCATCTGCAAACTTGGTTAGCCACAACCCTTTAGTTTTGACCTGAACGTCTGAGAAGTCTGTACCAAACAGTAGGGGCCCAGCACTGACCCTTGTGGCATGTCACTGGTAACAGGTCTGCTGGTTGTTGTGTCTAGTTTGTGAGCCAGTTGGCAACCCATCTTACAATGAAGGGGTTTACTTTCAGTTTGCTAAATTTATTAGTAATGCCTGCATGTGGGATTGTGTCGAAAGCCTTTGTCAAGTAGAGGTATGCTGTGTACACAGATTTGCCTTCATCAATGGCCTTGGTCACTCTTTCAAAGAAATCCATAAGATTTAACAGGCAGGATCTGCCCTTCACAAAGCTGAATTGGATAGGATCCAGGGGTAAGAAGTCACCTATGTCTTTATTTATGTCATGAGTTGCTTAACAGTAGTCTTTCTAAACTCATGCATATTCTCCATATTCCCTTATTTTCTCTTTAGCTATCTGCAGTTGCGCCTCTTCTTGTTCCGTGAGATTCCTCTTATTTTGTAATGCTTTAACCTTTGTCACTTCTGCTAAATAATTCTTATTACTTCTTAACCAGATCACTTTTATTTTTACACAATTTTTAAACTCCATTAACCTTCATACTTAGTAGCTATACCTTCTGGAGTACTTTCTGTCTGCCATAATAGCTCACAGATAATTTCTAATACCCATTCCTTAAATTTCTCTATTTTTAACAGGCAGGTAAGGAAACACCAGTCTCTCATCTTTACTTCATTGCCCTACATTTTTGTTAGTTTTTATTGGTGCAGGATTTGAAATAGTTATTGGATGCGTGTCAGAGTTCTCAATTAAATGGATATGCTGCTGTGAAGTGTAATTTCTTTCAAGTCTTGCCCAGGTATTGTACCTTGGGGAATGACATGTAAATTCTCTCAGACATCCTGCTACTGAATTGACATCTTTCATACCAAATATTTTCATTAATTTCTTCAGAAATCTACCCTCTTTTGTTATATTTTCACTTCTACCCCCTAATACACCCTCATTGTTGCAAATCAAGTTCCAGTCCCCACTTATAAGCAACATTTCCTGCTGAAAGCTGATTATTTCTCCCAATTTTTAAGCTCAAAAATAGCAGTTTTAGGTGGTATTTTAAAATATGTCAGTGTAATCATCATTCCTTGCCAGTAGTCCCTTACTGTTAAAAGTCTGCTGTTGTTATCTTTTTTCCTTCTCGTGTTTCATTAATGGAGCTCCTCTAGCAATTAATATAAATACTGTTGTTTTCCTTTGTCCCTGATGATCTGCAGAATATTCATCCTGAAATCCCTTATTTATCAAGCTCACATGCTCATTTATTTCAAAATGCGTCTCCTCTAAGATTGCTGTTTGCGCTTTACATTTTTTAATATAATTAAGTATTCTTTCCTTTTTGTCTATACCTGTGAGACCATTACCATTCCAAGGTAATATGGAAACTGTTGCCATTATGGCAAGAAATCATTAATGCGAGCACAACTCTACCATACCAGTAACGGAAAGTGCACGGCCAAACTGCAAATACTCAAGGAAAACACCCAGGCCAGCACAACTAGTCAGCAATATCATTTAATAAAGCAAAAAATAGACAGAGTGGTTTCGGCTAACAAGCCTCAGGATGTTTCCTATGTACTTTGCTTAATAAAGTACCATCCTGATGTTCGACCTTTCAAAATACACATCTTGGAACACCTTAGTGATGTTAGATGTGCTCGATTGTCAAATGCATTGTACAAACATACTAAACAACACCCCTCAGCCCAGTTTAGATTTACTGTTATAGATAGGATTATGTTTAAACATAGAGATAAAATAGGATGGCATGACGTTTTTAATAAAAGGGAGATAAAATGGATTATTTTGTTAAGTGCACTTTTTTCACCAGGTTGGAATGAATAATTGTAATGAACCAATCAAAATAGACTACTGCCTATATGATGGTGGGTGGAGTGTTGGTAGCATTAAGCACTGACGAAAGCTTGTTAGCTGAAACCGGTCTGTTTTTTGCTGTATTAAATGATATTGCTGACTAGTTGTGCTGGCCTGGGTGTTTTTCTTAAGAAATTATTAATCCCACCTATTATATGTGGCAGCTTTTTAAATATTTTCCAGCTTTTGTGATACATGCACTCATTAATGTTTAGCAGATTAATTCTTTATACAGTTTTTTTTTATCAACATTGTAACTTGTCATATTTTGCAGGACCTTGTTTTTAGTAGACACCCTCAAAAAAAAAAAAGATACACCCCAGATTACCCTCATAACCTGTTAACTTAATACAAACACACATAACTACATACATCTTCAAATAATGATGTTTAACCCTCCTAATAGGAACATTTTTGTCAAATAGACTGCTGCTAACTCAAGCCATAATTAATGTGAAATTAAAGTTATCCATGCCAAGATGCAGGATATTGCCTGTGCTTTCACTGTTATTTTTTATGTTTTTTACAACACCCCATGCGAAAACTACTGGCATACTTTCAGAAATCATTAACTTTTAGCCTTGGAAAAACTAGTGTACTGTTTTTTAATGCCTTATTTGCAGATAGTCTCTGTGGAAAGTAAGAGAAGAAGGAAAAATGTAGCTCTGTCTTATAGCCTAAAAGAAAAATGATTTACTCGGAGATGAAAATGCATGCAAAAAGATCATACAAGTTAATCAAACCAGTGAGGCGTCTCAAAAACAAATGAACACTGATTAAAATAAAATAATTTATTCAAAAATATTAGCGCTTTCACAGTAGTTATACTGCGTCATCAGACGTTATGAATCACCTCTGCTAAAGCCAATATAAATACACAAGTAAAAAAATCACAGCCAATCAACAGCTGTAAAAAAATTAAATTAAAACAGCAAATTACCTTACTGCATAAAAATGAATGTACCCAAAGTTACTTGTAAAACCTACATGGCCTCCTTATTTACATATCAGTCTCACTTTAAGAAGGGGTTTCATCGGGACCTTATCATTGAGACCCTTCCCTGTGTCCACTCTTAAACTAATAATCCACCTGGCCTCTGACACTTCAGTGATGTTTTCCAAATCTCCCCCACATTCACTAAGCATAGCTGTCTCCATAACTACAAGGTTAAATGTGTCCGACTGGCCATATGTATGTACATGTATTGCTAGTAAATTTGTCATATTACATTTTCTTATGTCATAGAGATGCTCCCTTATTCTGTCCTTAAAATGTCTACTGTTTTTTCCTACATAAAATGACATGCAGGAAGAAATAGCTAGATAAACCACATCAGTGGTGTCACAATCAGCCCTGACGTTAAATATAAATATTTTCTTTGAATCAGGACGCTCAAATTAGCCTGATAATTGATATACATGCAAAAATTGCATCTCTTACAAGGAGACGTAACAAGTAAGACTTCATTCTGTGGGTATTTCATTATACTTTTAGGATAACATAACATATGTTTTAAGTTCTTATTCTTAAAAGAAAAGATGGGTACATCACCAACAATCCCCTTAATGGAATCACTGGTCAAAGTAGGCCAGTATTTTTTCACAACCACTGTTATGGAATTGATATTACTACCAAAAAATATAGGAACACACAAAAAATCTTGCCTAGATTTAATACAATCCACAGTCGAACTAACATTGTGGGAGAAATGAGGCTTAGCCACGGTGGATCTAGCATTATACATATCAAACAGTGAGGATTCAATATCATAATCACTGTAACCTCTTTATTTCAACCTCCCTTTCAGATCAACAAAATCTGCCTCAAAATTACTGTCATCAGGGTTCAACCTAGACATCCTAAAACACTGTCCATTCACTCACTACATTCCTGAAAATATGGCCTAGGTGCATACTCCTCCTGTGCAATAAATTGTTTCTTTGACAATCTTTTCTGTGGCTAGTTGTACATATAGTACCATCAAACTTTGTATAAATTTTCACATCTAGGAAAATGTACCTCCTCATAAGAAGCATTCATATCAAACTTAAGGAAAGAGGTACTCACATTAAGGGTTCCTATCAAGTCGTTGAACATTTAGATTGTTGAATGTCTAAACGTTGACACCTAAATGTTGAATGCTGAAAACCACAAATGGCCAATTATGTGAATTTTTTCCCCAGGGAAAAAATTTGCTTGGCCATCATCAGGGATTTGCCCTTTTCCTCCGATGTAGAGGGATCTCTGAGTTTGGTATATTTAGTTGGGGGGGGGCACAACCCCCCCCCCCACTTGGTTAGGGTTTTAAAGTTTTTTTTTTTTTTTCTTGTTTTTGGCCGAGTTAATTTTTTCACAGGGAAAAAAATTGTGTAATTGGCCGTTGGCTGTTTTTAGCGTCTGTCATTTGGGTGTAGACTTTTAGGCATTCGACAATCTAAATGTTCAGCGTTGTAACATAGACGCCATGTTAAGGTATTCAAAAATGTAGTCAACTCATTTCGAGTGCCATCACATAACAAAAACAAATTGTCGGCAAAAACTTGTATAAAAAGACAACTTGTTTCCAGTCAGGGGACTTCAAAAATGTATCATGCTCCTATTTAGCCATTATTAAGAGACCAGATCAGATGCCTGAGATTCCCTCCAGGATGTGACATCAGGCAAAGAACTGATTTCCTCTGGGCCTTCTGCCAAAGGAAGCTCCGAGGACTCCGGCTCGGACTCCAAGCTTTCACTAGCCTCAACAGGTACGGCTGGAGTGGTGGGTACAGCAGTCTGTTCAGGCCTACTCTTTTTCGTCTTTTTGACTGGGGGCTTGTCCGAGTGTTCCGACATTGGATCCATCCTAGAAGCTAAAACGTTTAAGTCTCTGATTCTCAAGTTATAATTTCAAGGCTGCGAGGCAGCTTTACAGGGGTTTGGGAACAAAGACCTGACAAATACTACAGGTGGTATAGTTGTGTTCTCAGCCTAGGCAGAATAGGCAGAGCTCATGCGAATCCTTATCTGGAATTTGCCTTCCCCACCTACACTTGCCCATCCTACCTGACATGTAACCCAAAGCAGTAGCAAGCAAAAAATTAGAAAATCCCTTTGGGGTACTTACCTAAAGTCTGATGTTAGAAAACGCTTCTTCCGAAAGAGAGACAACCAAGTCTGGCAGTCACACAGGCGGCAGAAAAGTTCTGAAGAAGGTGTATGCTGACATCCGCTTTATACCCAGCATCCATTTATGACAGACATCCGAGAGAGATGCGCAGAACGTCATGCGCACCCTAGTGGTAGCATTTAACATTTCTATAATGGCCGGCCAGCCAGACAAGAGTTCACCAGAGGCAAACTCCCTGATGTTATGGATACAGCAGCATATGAAAAGAAGGACATCAATGTACTTCTGTTTGACCAGAAGTTGTATTTGCAAAAAGAGGGTGTAGCCATGGGCACACCCACTGCAAATAGTTACGCTAATTTAGTAATGGCCAAATTGGAGCAGGATACATTTTTGAAGTCCCCTGATTGGAAGCATGTTGTCTTTTATAGACGTTTTGCCAACAATTTGTTTTTGTATGGGATGGCACTTGAAATGAGTTAACTACATATTTTGAAAACTTTAATATGAGCACCTCTTTCCTTAAGTTTGATATGAATGCTTCTTATGAGGAGGTAATTTTCTAGATGTGAAAATTTATAGAAAGTTTGATGGTACTGTTATGTACAACTATCCATAGAAAAGATTGTCAGAGAAACAATTTATTGCACAGGAGGTGTATGCACATGGGCCATATTTTCAGGAATGTACTGAAAGCTCAAGGTTTTAGGATGTCTAGGTTGAACCTTGATGATAATAATTTTGAGGCAGATTTGGTTGATCTGAAATGTAGGTTGAAAGAGAGATTATAGTGATTATGATATTGAAACCTCGTTATTTGATATTTGTAATGCTAGATCCATTGTGGCTAATCCTTATTTCTCCCACAATGTTAGTTCAACTGTGGATTGTATTAAATCTAAGTAAGATTTTGTATGTATTCCCCTGTTTTTTGATAGTAATATTAATTTCATAACTTAGGTTGTGAAAAAATACTGGCCTATTTTGACCAGTGATTCTAATATTATAAGGATTGTTGGTGATGTACCCAGCTTTTCTTTTAAGAATAAGAAGAACTTAAAACATATGATGTGAAGTTGTTCTATCTCGCCGTTCATTCTTTCAGATGGGTTCGGAGCCGATCCTTGGCTCCGAGTCGGCTTACTACAAAGCTCGAGGCCAAGTCCCTGTCCCATGTTGCGCCTTGAGTTACCTCAGATGTAGTTTGTCACTGCAACAGATCTGAAGTTTCCTCACAGCTTGGGCCAGTATAACAAATTTTTTCTAGAAAAAATTCCTATTTTCAACTTATATCTTTGTATCTTCATAATTAGAACTTTTAATAGCTTGTTAGTTACTGTTAGCTTAATTGTGATAATCTTTTATAGGCCTTTAGTATCTCCCTTCCCTTTCTTTGATGTGTGTGTATATATATATATATATATATATATATATATATATATATATATATATTAGAATAGTTTTAATAGCTTAGTAGTGTGTTTTAGCAAGCATTTATAGGCTTTAGAGTGTCTTTATACATTTATAGTTAGCTCATGTTTAACCATATAGAGCCCATTTGTTTTTTTAAGCGCTTACTTACTGTTTTGAATATTATAGTATAGTTTCAAATTGTTAAAAATGTGTGTGTGTGTGTGTGTGTGTGTGTGTGTGTGTGTGTGTGTGTGTGTGTGTGTGTGTGTGTGTGTAGTTTTTGATAATACAAGTTTGCTTGTGGTGCATTTAGATATTTTTCATGGCTGACCAAGATAAAGAGAAACATCCTAAGTCTGGGTTTCAAAAATGTCCAAAGTGTGGACAAAAGATGTCTGTGACTGATTAATGTGTTTATTGTTTGAGTGCTTTGCACTTGAAAGAGAGTTGCTCCAGCTGCCATTCCTTTTCAAGCCATGTACTTCATGAAAGGAAAAGAAAGTTAATCGACAGAGGACTACTAAAATCTTCCTTTCAAGAAGCTTTGGGCAGCCATGATAAAACTAGTCAGTCTCCCAAATCCTCCAAGTCCTCTAAGGCTTCATCATCGGATTCGACAAAATAAAAAAAACCTTCGACGTCTGCTCCACAGCCTTCAGAGCCAAGCGTCTTGTCTTTTTCAGAGGCGATCCCCATTCCTGGAACCGGTCTCCGCAGTATTGAAGTCACCAGTCCTCCAGTCAGTACCACCCTCTATCCATTCATCTCGGTCCTTGATTAGCCTATCCAATTTGGACGTGGATCATGTGGTGCAGAAGTTGTTACAGGCACCAATGTTTGCAAAATTTTTAACGGTTCTGACCCAAGTGGTTTCGGACCGAAAACTGTTCATTCATCTACTTCTTTTCCTCCTCCGAGCCATACCGGTCTGTCGGAAGCAGAGGATTTGGACCTTATGATTGTAGAGCCTTCGGAGCCGTCTGCTCCAATGCCATCGGTTCCATTTACTCAGACTTCCTCAGTGTCCATCAAGGAGTCTAGGAGCCGAGACTCACCGGTCGGGTCCAGGGAGGATAGTTGGACTGACCTGTCGGTTACAACTTTGCCTCTCAGAGCCTTGGCTCGGATGAATTCGGCTCCTACCTCTGGATCGGAGCCCACTGTTCTGACGCAGAGGGAATCAGCTGTTTCTTCGAATCCAGTGGTTCCTTCTCACCAGAGCAGAGGTGCTTTTGAGGCCATGAGGAGAGTAATGTCCCCTAGGACATCCACAACTTCAGGACCAACTACCTCTTCCTCAAAAGCACCTGTGTCCACTTCTGCCTCACAGATCCCTTTGAAGCGTAGAGATCCTAAGCTTCAGGAAGCCCCACTGAGGGCCCCCTGCTCTTCCGAGAGCTCACCAGAAGTTCCCACTGATGAGGTTCCCCGGAAGAGACTTTGCAAGAGGAAGCATCTAGACTCCCCGCAGGAGTCTCTCACATCTGATACTGATTTAGATGAATCAGAAAGGTCCCCACGGTCCTCCTCTGAAGATATCTCATTCGCAGATATATTGGAAATCCTTAAGCAGAGGGGTGGCTAGAAGCCCATCAACCCTACTGAAGATGAGTCGGTCCTCCTGAAAGCTTTCGGGTCTCAACCCTCCACTTCTTGGGTGTCTGCACCCTTCGATGAGCTTATGGATCTGGTCTCATGAAGGGGGTGGGAGTCTCCAGACATCATGGAGCCTGTCCCTAGGAGGCCCAATAAATTTATTTCTGCCCCTCATGATAAGACCTTTCTCACTAAGGGAGTGCCTGTTGATGCCATGGTGATGGCAGCCACCAAAAAGGAGATGTCAGAAACTCCTTCCTCTATCCATTCTCTTAACAGAGACTGTAGGATCATGGGTAGGTACGGGAAGTGCATGTACAGTTCAGGGACTTGTGCCATGTGTTCACTGAACCATCTTGCACATTTCACAAGACTGCAAAGAGACCTTCTAAAAGAGTTTGGAGATGCTCTTCAGGGTACAGTAGCTGAAGGAGCTTCAGACAAGGTTGCCTCCCAGCTTGCTACCCTTAATTCCATAGTGAACTTGTCCCTACGTCTGATCTCATGTGCAGCTGATGGAATGAGTAGGGCAGCGGGTACAGGAATTGCACTCAGTAGACACTCCTGGATACGTTTATGTTCCTTTGCAGAGCCCTTTAAGTCATTCTTTGTCAACACCCCTTTTGATGGCTCATCTTTTTTTAAGCCTAAAGTTAAGGAAACCTTGACCTGGTGTGAGCAGGAAGGAAAGACTCTGTCTGCCGTCAGAGTCCATTTTTCCACCCCTACTAGACCCTACGCCAGGGGTCAAAAGGGAGGAAAGATGTGGTTCCGAAAAGCTTAAGGATCCTTTCTGGACACACGTGGTGAACCCCCCTCCAAGGGCAGAGGAGGGGGCAATAATGGAAGATGCCACCCTCGCGGCAGAGGGGGTCTGCAAAACCAGGGTGACAGAGACCAGTTCTTTGGGAAGCCTTACCAGCACTCCTGAAAGGAGACCTGACTGTCCTACTCTGGAGGCAGTCGGGGGTCGCTTATCTTTATATCCAGACGCCTGGCAAAAAATAAACAACAACTGGGTACAAAGCATAGTTTCCAGAGGATATTTTATTCCTTTTGCCACTCCCACCTTGTTGACAACAAAAATCCCGGACGTTCCACCCAGTTACAGTGAACAAACACCAGTAGAGATCCAAACATTGCTAAAAAAACAGTCATCCAACCAGTCCCAGCAGGCCAGATAGGATCCAGAACTTACTGAAGGTTCTTTTTTTTTTCCCAAAAAAGACGGGACTGGAGACCTATTTTGGACCTCAGCAGACTAAACAGATCTGTCAAGAAGAAGTTCCGGATGGTCACACTTCAGTCGATGCTTCCCTTCTTAGGGAAAGTCAATTGGATGTGCCCGATAGATCTCCAGGATGAGTACTACCATATAAAAATGACCAGACCATCCAGGGATCATCTGTGCTTCCGGCTGGGAGCCAGTCATTACCAGTTTCGAGCCTTGCCCTTTGGTCTCACTACAGCCTAGAAAAAAGTAAGCCAGCAACAAAGATGGCTGTGAAAAAAGATTTTATAATATAAATAGCATAAAGACTTCACAAACAGACCGGTTTCAACTCTGAGTTAACCTAGACTTCATCAGTGTTACAGATAACACTGATGAAGGCTAGGTTAACTCCGAGCCGAAACCGGTCTGTTTGTGAAGTCTTTATGCTATTTATATTATAAAATCTTTTTGCCACCTGTGTTGCTGGCTTACTTTTTTCTGTGTTACATTATCTTGCCGTGCAACTTCCTCCGTGCAGAGAGGTTTATTGAAGATTCTCACTACAGCCCCCAGAGTGTTCACCAAATGTATGGCAGTGGTCACGGCTCACCTGAGGCGTTTGGGATTCCAAGTGCTTCTGTACTTAGACAATTGACTCCTCACCGCCACCACCAGACATCAGGTAATACAAGCCATGGATACCACACTTACTCTTTGCAATCAACTGGGCATTACCATAAACTCAGAAAAATCTGCCTTGCGCCATTGCAACATATCGTTTTTATCAGAGCAGAATTGGACACCACCACCACTTTAAAACTTCCATCAGGAAGGATATCAGTACTTCATCAGCAAATTCAGAATATCATATCCAGAGACAAGGTTCCCAGCCTCAGAAGTGCTAAAGTTGTTGGGGATGATGACAGCTGCAATAATAGCGATTCTGTTGGGTCGCTTGCACATGTAGATTCTACAGTGGTTGCTGTTCACGCAGTGGTCTTATCAAGAGCTCCCAATGTCTCCTCTCATTATTCTAACAAACACATGCAAAAAGGATCTTCGGTGGTGTTTGACCTCTCTTCAAGTAACGATAGGTTGTCCTTTTATCCTACCCTCACCATCGGCCACAGTGACCACAGACGCTTCCCTGATCGGGTGGGGGGGGGGAGCATTTTCAGGGAAAAACATCCCCTTTGTCAAGAGGCCGTAAGAGTATGGTAGTGGGCTACATCCACCCAGTGCTTTCTGATAGCAACGCACATCCCGGAGAAGTCCAAATTGATTGCTGACAAACTGAGCAGGAAAATTATATTGCCTCACGAGTGGTCCCTCAAAAAAGATATAGTAAAAAAAATATTCCGCAGATGGGACCAGCCTTGCTGCGATCTTTTTGCATCCCCCATGAACACAAAATGCAGAAGTTACTTTGCCCTCATTACCCCTCTGGGAGATTCCCCAAGGGACACACTTATACACGATTGGCCTCCGGGTCTCCTCTATACATTCCCACCAATTTCCCTGATACCTTAAGTACTACAGAAAGCAAAAGCCATGGGAAGGACCATCATTCTAATAGCCCCTCATTGGCCTAGTCGGATTTGGTTTCCCTTCCTTTGACTTCATCTGTTGGAAGAGCCTTGGATTCTGGACCCAGTTACGGACCTCCTGAAGCATTCGTCGGGGGCTTTTCATCCCTTCCTTCAGTCCCTAAAATTGACAGCTTGGCTGCTCCAATTCCCAACATAGCCAGGTTCCATAACCTCTCAAACGAAACGTAACATATTTTAATATTTACTCATAAATCCTCTACTAGGAAGCTGTACCTTAGCAAATGGAGGAGATTTTCCATATGGGCTTCTCAGAGTAACATTGATCCTTACCAAGCCTCTGTTTCCTCTATATTAGAATTTTTGACAATGCTTTTCAGCAAAGGAGTGGCGGCAGCTACAATTCGTGTACAGCTTGCCGCCATCTCTAATTTTCATCTTGGTACTGAAGGATTTAACATAATGTCACACAAGCTATCCAAATCTTTTCTCAAAGGGACTTTCCACCTTAGACCACCAGTTAAATCCCCTTATACCCCCTGGAACCTGAATTTTATGCTCTTGCGCATTATTCTCCCAACTTTCGAGCCAGCTTCCTCATGTGATATGAAATTTTTGTCTTGGAAGACTGTCATTTTAGTAGCCATCATGTCTGCCCGAAGAGTATTGGAACTACAAGCCTTGTCCATAAAACCTCCATATTTGGTTTTTCATGCTTTCACTGCGAACAAATCCTTCATTCTTACCTAAAGTTTATACTGAAGCTAACCTTAATCAAATTATAAATTTACCAGTGTGTTTTTTCCCTAAACACACCAACAATTTAGAGTATATGCTGCACAAGCTTGATGTTCACAGACAGCTCAGATTTTACCTGGATAGAAGCAAAGAATTCAGAAGATCAGAACAACTTTTTGTTTACTTTTCAGATTCTAGGAAAGGTGTGTCTGTGGCAAAAATGACACTATCTAAATGGTAGTCTGATTGCACCACTTTCACTTACTCAGCTGCCAATTTACCTGTACAACACAAAATTAAGGCTCATTCTACCAGAGCTGTGTGTCCAGATCTTCTGCATTTTCTGCTAGGCTACCTATAGACAATATTTGTGCAGCAGCCACTTGGTCAAAGCCTCATATTTTTATCACTCATTACAAAGTCGATATGGCCTCCAGGGACAAGGCCTCCTTTGGTTCTACTGTCCTGAAAAACATACTCCCGTGAACCACCCGAGAAAGATAGTGCTTGGGATGCTACCCATCTGTAAGAATGAACGGCAAGATAGAACAACTTCACATAAAGAAGTTATGTACTCACCATAACGTTCCATGTGAGTTGTTCATCTCGCCTTCATTCTTACTTCCCACCCTCCTACCCCCTCCAGGGTTTTTCGAGGTCCGAGACACTGGTTTTATCATGGTTGCTTTGTCTTTCTTTGGTTTTTACCTTAAAAAAAGTGACAGAATGGCATATGGTATTATTAGAGGCAGCAAACAAGATCTGAGGTAACCCATGGTGCATCATGGGATAAGGACTTGGCCTCAAGCTGTCTGAAGACCTCGAGCTTTGTAGTAGGCCGACTCGGAGCCGAGGATCAGCTCCGAACCCATCTGTAAGAATGAAGGTGAGATGAACAACTCACGTGGAACGTTATGGTGTGTACATATATTCTTTTTTATGTTATCCTAAAACTGTAATGAAATATCCACATAATGAAGTCTTACTTGTTACGTCTCCTTGTAAGAAATGCAGTTTATGCATGTGTATCGATTCATCAGGCCAATTTGAGTATCTTGAGACAAAGAAAATGCTTACATTTAATGTGAAGGTCGAATGTGACACCACCGATGAGATTTATCTAGCTATTTGTTTCTACGTGTCATTTTATATAGGAAAAAACAGTAAACATTTTAAGGACAGAATAAGGTAGCATCTCTATGACGTAAGAAAATGTAAATTGACCAATGCTCTAGCAAGACATGTACATACATATGGCCAGTCGCGCACATTTAAGGTTTTAGTCATGGAGAGCTATGCTTAGTGAATGTGGGGGAGAGTTGAGGCCAGATGGATTGTTAAGGTTAAGAGCGGACACAGGGAAGGGTCTCAATGATAAGGTTCTTATGAAACCCCTTCTTAAAGTGAGACCAATATGTAAATAAGGAGGCCATGTAGGTTTTATAAGTAAGTTTGGGTACATTAATTTTTATGCAGTTGTCTCTTTAAGGTAATTTGCTATTTTAATGAGTTGTTTTAATTAATGTATTTTACAGCTGTTGATTGGCTGTGATTTTTGTATTTATGTATTTATATTGACTTTAGTATAGGTGATTTATAACGTCTGATGAAGCAGTATAATTACTGTGAAAGCGCTAATGTTTTTGAATAAATTGTTTTATTTTAATCAGTGTTCATTTGTTTTTGAGCTGCCTCATTGTTGTGATTCACTCGTATCTTCTTTTTGTAAAACTTTTCATTATATTTGATGTTCTAATATTTTACTTGTTTTCACTTAAAAGTTGTTATTAGATTAAACCAAGGGTCCTGTGCAGAAGTAAGAGAAAGCATATTCTTTTGGAAAAGTGAAAAAGGTTTCATTTGCAAAGTCTATCCATATGCTTTAGCATCAGAATAATGAGAAGTCACCTTCTGCTTGATGGCTCATTTTTCTTTGGACAAGCTTTTGCATTTCCTCCTTAGCCTGTTCTTCATCAAGAAATTACTTTGGTCCTCCAGGAAAAATGTTCTGAAGACAGCTGGGTACAGCAGCTTGAGTCTCACACCTGCCTCTTGACATTCACTGATTTACTAGAATACATTTGCTTCTCTTCTACCTGATGTACAGTGAGTAGACATCTGCTGTCTCCAACTGTTAAAACATCGCCCTTTTGTCACAGATTTGTTAAGACCAGCTCTTTCTGCTGGTAGATTTGCACCTTTACAGGTCTTTGGATGCTTTCTCATGGCCGTATTCAGAGAATACACACAGTGTGTCCTTTTAGTTAAACAGTTCCTGCTGTGGAACATCAGTCTAGTTGCTTATTTGTGTCTTTATAAAGTTAGTACAGTCTGTTCCTTCTAGTTTGTCTGGTCCAAGAGAAAATCTCTGATTTTCCCCACATGCTGTGTCCTCTGATTCTGTCATTTTTTGAAATGTCTCTCCTTTAGCAGGCTCTTACTCATCCAACTTTTCTTCATTTTGACCTCAGATTTTTGCAGTTTTATCAGCTTATTTGAATATCTGCTTAAAGCTTCTTCCATTTATTCCAGCCTTTTTTTTATTTAATTTGATGTACTGCTTCAGTGTTTCATTTATTTTACTCAGCTGTGAGTACATTTGACATATTTTTTTCCTCTAGATTACTGGAAGGCCACATCTTGCACCAAAACTGGAGCTTGAACTGCTTTTGCTGAACAGCTACAGGAATCTTCCCAGGATTCTTCCCAGTCAGTGATTTCTTTAACTTTTTCCAATTTATTTTGTTTCAGGCTCTTAGTTTCCTCTTTGCCAGCATCCAGGCAGTATACTTACTAGCTAGTCACTAAATTTTTGTGAAGCTGACAATATCCTTGGCTCTTGTTTCTTACTTTCTGTTTTTCACACTGGGAGAGCTGTAGTTAAGCTGTTGATTAGTCTCAAGCAGCTGTTTTTGTCTCTTGTACTCAACGACCAAAAATATTACTCTTACCCTCAATCTTTCTTTCAAAAAGCATTTAAATATGTCTAGCAAAAGTCTTTTAAACAGCAGTACAAGAAAAAAATGGCAAGGTGACACAAGAATAAAAGGAAGGGGATCTGAAGGACCCTTCTGTCAAAATAAAAGCCAGTCTCTTTCTGTAAATGTTGGCCTCCCCAAATAGCTCAGTTTGCCTATCTTAACAGTTAACAGTCAGCTAAACCAATAGTTTTCCAGAAAACCATATAAATTGCTTGGAAAACAGACTCATTCTCTTTTCCCTGGACAGTAATGTTCCTTAGTGTTCCCCCTTCCTGTGATATTCATATTCATTCAAAAGATCAAGTAAGACCTGGCAAAGATGCTTCTGGAGGCTCCTATTTGGACCAGACAACATTGGTTCTCTCTTCTCATGCATCTGGCCAGGGGTATTTCCCAAAAACTGCCTCAAGTAGTAGACGTGCTCACACAGGATAAGAGATCCCTCACCCCCCCCCCTTCAGAATCTGCCTCTTTCTATATGGATTATAGGTCTGAATCCCATTTTTTTCCCCTGAGGATATGTAGCAGATGTTAAAAGAGGATCCTAGTGAGGATACAAAAGATGTTTTTAATTGATGCCATAATAGAGAGCAAGACCCTTAAGCGGGGGCTTCTGTTTTTTTTTTGTTTGTTTTGTTTAGTACCTGTGCGAGTTCCTGAATGCATGCTTTGCCTGCACTTCTGTCAAGGTACACCTTTCAGTCAGTTGTACTTGTCTACAACTGAATCCCCTCTTTCTTCTTTATTCCAAGTTAAACAGTGTTTGAAAAAAGATTGTATTGGACTATCCAGAAAATGAGTGACATCTTCCTGGGTTCTAAATTTTTTTTGAGAAGTTCACTCTCTCTTTTTGAAACTTCAGCCACTTTTCTGAAATTTTGAACTTGGACAACTGCTTTGTTCATTGCTTTGACTTCTGCTAGATGGGTAAGTAAATTACAGGCTCTTGTGCCTTTTGCAACCTTTTTTTTATCTTTTTTAAAGACAGGGTGAACCTTAAAACCTAAGACCCTTTTCTTTGTGCCCAAGGTTGTTTCTGAATTTATCCGTAACAAGACATTGTCTTCCTGTGTTCTACCCTAAATTAAAAAAGAGGAGAAAGAAATTTGGACAGCTTCACGTTTCATATGATGATGAGAAAAAAAGATCAGCCAATATGTCAACTAGCCATTTCTATAGGAGTGTTGCAGGTTATTATTCAGTTTAGTTACTCAAAACCGTGAGAGAAGTTCCCCCTTACAGTGTCAGGGCTTGTGCTGCTAGAGCTGTGCCCACTTCTGAGGCTTTAGGGAAAGAGGTTGACTCTAAATCTGTTCTAGACACAGCCACTTGGTCCTCAGTGCACATTTCACTAAACATTACAGAACTAGGACAGGATTTGCTAGAATTATTCTACATGGACTCCAAGTCTCTGGCCCTGCTCCTTCAACCCTTTCTTCCTGTGCTTTGGCATTTGTCCCATATACTTTTGGCTTCTGCAACAGTGATCTAATATAGATCATAGTATAGCTCTGTAGATGTTCACATAGATCACTGCTTCAGTGCTGTCCATCCATCCCCCCCTTTTTCTGCACTTCCCCTGGCTGAAGTGAGGTATCCCTTGTTTTTACTTTTGCTCTCCAAATGTAACACAATATAATTGCTTTAAAGGTTTAGGCTTCAGCCTTCCTGATTAGTGTAAGAAAGCTCTGAGGTTTGATACACCTGTATGTCTCGTACTAAGGGTGGATGTACTCAGTACAAGGAAGGAGTGTGAAGCATTGTATACTGGCCTGATGTCAGGTATCCTTGGCTGGATATGTCCCATATGGTTGTAGCTACTGTAGCAGTTAATTATTTGAACATCTACTGTTATGGCAAGTTAACATACACAACTGTACTTTTGCTTCTGTAGCATATTCCCTTACCAATCTAACCGAATGGAAGCTGCCTAAATGGGTAAGATGGACATTTGAAGCTAAGGAAACTTTCCTGAAACGTAAGCAGAATTTATTCACTAAACTGTTTATGATGTCCTCTAAGTTTTCCAAATTGTTCGTTGCATGTAGAAACACTTAGATCAGGTTGGGGGAAAATGGGAAACTAAGAATGTCCTGTCTGCTGTTTTAGCAGGAAATTAAACAAGGTTGAGAAGAAATCTTCTACAGTACAGAAAGAATGTCTCTTATCATTTAGGCCTTTGTGTCCATATCTTTTTACCTGGTAAGTGGGGGAATTCATCCTAGTTACAGATCATGCTCCTCTGTAGTGGTTGCACCAGCAAAAGGAAGGTAGTATTAAGCTCTGTATGTGGACCCTGCCACTGCAACCATTTAGCTTTTACATCCAGTGCTATCACCATTACAGTGTTGACAGTTTGTGTATGGCTATAGACTAGTTTGAAATTTGTGGGCTTAAGTTGAGGGGATGTCGTCTAACATTGTGGGTCCTCTGCAAGTACAGTGCCTGCAGTAGACTGAAAATATGCATGAAAAAAGTGTTTTTAGTAAGTCAGTGGTATAAAGTGAAAGTTGATGTAATGTCTGGTGTGTGGGGGAATAAAGCTATATTTGTGAGGGGGGTTCACTTCTAGCAAGGAAACATGTACTGGTCCCTTCAATAGAAGTTGTGTAAGCAGGGTAATTAATTTCAGTCTGTAACACATGCTTCCCTTTGCGTTGTTCTTGTCCCAGGAGTCAGACATTGTTGCATATTTCCAGTACATCTGAAGAGAACCTACTGATAGTACTTCAGATATTATGTCTGACAGTTGGTCAGCTATACAGTATGAAACTTCTTATGAAAGTCAAGACTGCAGTCCAAGTATAAATAAAATGCAAGCATTTAGTCATAAACTGCCATTTAAATGTTGCATAATAATAAATTAGTAATCTGATGTCATTTTCATTCATTCCTCAAATGTTGGGTTTGGATTCATTCCTTGGATCCGACTTGGCTGCTTCTTTCAGATTAAAGAACACTTGAACTTTCGAGCTCCTCCCTTTATGCAAAATGCCCTAGTCACATTACATACATCAGATCTCATTTGCCACCATAGTATTCACATGTAGATCACAAACTCCCCAGTTGTGCATTTTCAAATATCTTGAAAGTCTGTGAGTTTAGTCATGATTATTATATATTTCTTTAACTATTCTAGTATTGTACTTATTGTCTCTGCCTCCCTTTAACCCTTTTTCATTATATAAACTTTGCTTTTAATTGCATTCTTGGAGTATATATCATGCCATTGTTGGTATTCTCTCTCTTTCTTTATACTTAATACTCTCTGTTACGATCATTGGTAACTCCTTGTTCCCTTTTTTAACTGTTTAAAAAAAAAAATAAATAAAACAGAAATTTCTATCTGCCATTTTAAAAGAAAATGTCAGATAAGCCATTAGGATTTAAGAAATGTGTCTCATGTGGCCACAAAATACCAAACCTTGATGCACATTCTGAATGTGTCTATTTTAGGACCAAGATAGTCAAATACGGATTGTGACATTTGTAAGAGATTCAACTCCTGTGCTCTAATTGACAGGAAAAACAAGTTAATCCTTAGTAGTTTGCTTCCTTCAAAATATTCACCTATGACTTTTGAAGCTCAAACCCCAAAAGACTTCAGAAAAAGGGAGATTCTGTTTCCAAAGAATCTCATAAGAGATCTCCAGAATGCACTTTGGTGTCACTTTGTGTTACATTCTTTCTTATTTGTCAGTGCTCTGTAGGTCTGTGGGCAGCAAACTAGATCTGAGGTATGTAAGGTAACTAGGACATTATGGGTAAAGGGAGAAGCTCGACATTATGGGTAAAGGGAGGAGCTCAAGAGTTCAAGTCATGTTCTTCGTGTTTCACTGTTGCAGTCATTACATTTGGATTATCTGCTTGCAGGTAGCCCTCAGTCGGCCTGATTAACAAAGTTTTGGTCCTGCGTCAGTTGCTGTCCCTTCTTCCATGATGTCAGGTCGTCAGGGGTATAAAACATGCATCCGACGCCATTAAATCAGTTTTTCTTGCCATACGGTGCCTGAAGCAGAAGCAGTTCGCAAGTGGCGGTCGGCTGACTTCTGAAATTTTCGTTTTCGAGTTTCAGAACTGAAGTTTTCAACTAAAGCTAAGTACTCTGTTGGAGAAACTTTTTCTTTCTCCTTACCGATGTCAGTAAAAGTTAATAATTGCATTACTTGTGGAAAGCAAATACCTCATAAAGATTTTCATTCATACTGTATTCCTTACCTAGGCCCTGACCACAATGTACCTTGCTGTCGGATTTGTGCTTTATTTAATCAGCGCACTATCCGTCATCGGTATATTTTCACCTCTAAATATTTCGGTTCTTGGTTTAATTATCCAGAAATGTCGTCAGTTAGCCATCCGACTACCAGGATTCCGAAAAAACGCAAAGATAAAGACAGAGACAGGCCGCCGAGGTCCAAAACTGCCGACGACGCTTTTCCTAAGCCAGTCGCCAGTTTGCCAGTACTCAGTGAGGCGCTTTCGCAGCCCCTGATACTCACTACTTCTGATTCGCAGGCCTCTACTGAGACCCATTCGGAGTCCGGTCTGCCGTGAGATGCTTCAACTATGAAACCCGTGGATGACTCTTTCTTGGATGGGTCCAGAGCCACTGTGCAGCTACTGGCTTCTGAGGGTGTATTCAGGCCTATGGACTTGCATAGTGAACCGATGCCTCCTTCTTCACTTAGGCTTAAATCTCGAACCATGCCTAAAAAACAAATGATAAGAATGGCTGAAGATTTAATAACTCTAATCAGGGCTAGCCAACCCCCCTTTCTAAGAGGCCTAGGACTGAAGTTGTTTATGAATCTTCTGACCAGGATTCTGTTTTTTCTGATTCTTCTGATCATCTGGATTTGCCCTTATCTACTTATGAGGATTCTGATGCAGAGGACTCCATTCCCTCTGCTTCCCCTCCAGAGGATTTTTCTTTTGGGGAAACCTTGCATACGCTAAGGGAGTATTTCCACTGGGAAAGCCAGGATTTTTCTGATTCAAAAAAGAGGCTTAGGGATTTCTTACTCCTACCTCAGCATAGGTCTTTAGCTATTCCTCCTGTACTAAACATTGTTGATGATGCTTTTTCAGAATCTAGTTTGGCCCCTGATTCCTTGCCTCCTGCTCCCAGAAAACCTGACAGATACTACAGGGTCCCTGAGTCAAACAAGTTCCTTTTTGGAAATCCTATTGCGGATCCAGAGACTATTTCACAGGGGCCCAAGGGCATTAAGGCTTCTACTGCTAAAAATCCTCCCCCTTCTGATAGAGATTCCAGGGTGCTGGATAGATGGAGTAAGAAGGTTTACACTTCTGCAACCTTGGCCATTAGGGCTTTAAACTGCCAGTTTCATATGTTAAAGTATCAGCAACATGTTATTGTATTGCTTAAACAGAAAATGGCGTTGATTCCTGACTGTGTGGAAAATAAAGAATTACAGGATTTAATGCATTCTGCTGAGCAAGTTGGAAAACATACTTTGCAGTGTGGTTTTGATTCATTAGAGGCCTCTTGCAGGGCTGCTGTTACTGGGTCTGTGCTCAGAAGGCATGTTCAGTTAAAGGAGCAATCTTTGCCTGATCATGTTAAAGCTAAATTGGTGAATGTTCCCTTAAATCAGGACCGCTTGTTTGGCAACAAGGCTGAGGAAGTTCCTAAAAGATAGAAGATAAAGCTATATCTATGCAAACTGTTAAAGATTTCTTCCAAGCTCAGCCTCCTAGATTTAGTAGGCACTGGCCCAATAAGAATTGGTCCTTCCCAGCCCCTTCCAGGTCTTCTCAAGCCAAACTCAGACACAGCAAAAGCCCCAGGTTTCAGTCCCAGGGGACACACTGGACTAAGCAGTGGGAGGCCTCCACTTCCAAATCTGGGAGTAATGAGACTCCCCCCTATGGTAAACTGTCTCAATGACTTTCGTTTAAAATTTCCAAGCACTTATCAACCGACTGCCCCTTTGGGGGGAAAGATTGCTCTTCATGCAAAGAACTGGGAACTCATTACCCAGGACAAATGGGTTTTAAATATAGGGTCCCAGGGATACAGATTTCACTTCCACACATTGCCAACACCAAGCGGGTGGCCGGACCTACCCCCAAATCAGTGGGCAGAGGCCCAAAAACAAGTACTTTCTCTCTTAAGCATGGGGGCTATTGAAATGGTACCGGAAGAGGAAAAGGGGACAAGGTTTCTACTCGAGACTTGTCCTGGTACCCAGAAAAGACGATTCATGGCTTCCTATCCTGGACCTGTCTACTCTAAGCACCTTTTTGGAAATTCCAAAATTCAAGATGCTGACTCTGCACCAATTACTTCCTATGCTAGGCAAAGATGCTTAGTTGGCAACACTAGATTTAAAAGAAGCATACTTGCACATCCCAATCAGGGAATCTTGCAGAAGATACCTATGCTTCAAAGAAGGCTACACGCATTATCAGTTCTCTGCACTGCCCTTTGGCGTATCTACTGCGCCCAGGGTATTCACAAAGTGCCTGGCTCCAGTTATTGCATTTTGCAGGCAAAGAAATATTCAAATATACCCATACCTGGATGATTGTCTAATTCAGGCAGAAAGCCAGGATATACTTTTGAATCATCTGGCCTTTGTACAAAGGGTTCTAATTTGTCTGGGGTACACCATAAATGAAAAGAAATCACACCTGGTACCCTGTCAACAAATTATATTCCTGGGAGCAAGCTTGAATACAACTTCCCAGATGGCTTACCTCACGCCAGAGAAACAAATTCATTTGACAACCTACTTCAAACAAGTGGCCACAAAAACCCTGCTGATGCAAGACCAATACTGCAAGCTTTGGGGTTCGTGGCCTCCTGCATTCTTCTAATTCCATATGCAAGACTGCATATGAGGAAACTTCAGTGGTATCTAAAAAGCCTATGGTATCAACATTCTCAGGATCTAGAAGCAATGATTCCTATCATACCTTGCTTATGCCTAGAATTTCTTTGGTGGGCAGAGGCCTGCCACCAAAATAAGGGACTGCCTTTCACACCACCCCCTGCCACCCAAACCCTAACAACAGATGCATCAGACTATGCATGGGGGGCTCACCTGGCAGGGAAGTCAATTTAGGGCAAATGGAACCCAAGTCAAATGTACCTGCATATCAATCAAAAAGAAATGTTAGCTGTACAGAATGCTCTGACAGCCTTCAAGGACCGCATTCTTCCAGGACAACTTTTGGTAAAGATGGACAACACCACTGTTATGTGGTACATAAACAAGCAGGGGAGTACACATTCTTACCTCCTCTGCAGACTAGCCATGGCATTGTGGAACACAGCCTTGAGCTACCAAGTGCACCTACAAGCTCAGTTCCTGCCAGGAAAATTAAATACACTGGCAGACTGACTAAGCAGAAATCTCATGGACCCACATGATTGGAAACTGGAACCAAGGATTTTCAACATGTTGACAAACAAATGGGGGAGCCCAGATATAGACCTGTTTACCTCTCCCCAGAACTACCAGTTGGACAAATTTTGCACAAGGACTCCCCACAAGCAAGCCTGGAAAGTGGATGCTCTGTCCTTCACCTGGAAAAACCTATCAGTCTATGCCTTCCCCCCTGCCTCTGCTTTCCAAAATATTACTAAAAATCAAACAGGACAAACCAAGGATGATTTTGATTGCTCCAGACTGGCCACGCCAACACTGGTACCCCCTCCTGCACAGTGTGTCACAGTTATCCCCATGACACCTGCTTCAGACTCCTTCCCTGTTGTCTCAGCAGGAGAACCAGATTCTGCAGCCTCAGCTTCTAACACTGAACCTTGCAGCCTGGCTAATTACATAATCTATCCTCTACCATCCTTCAGTAAACCTATGATGGATATCATTTTACAGGCAAGGAGGCCTAGTACTAGAAAATCTTATGCTGAAAAATGGAAAAGATTCTGTACCTGGAACCAGTCTCAAGGGATGAGCACAGCAGTGTCCAGTTTACCTCAGATTTTACAATACTTAACTGAGATGCTTCACAAGGCCCTGTCTTTTTCCTCCATTAAAATCCACGCCTCGGCCATTTCAGATCATTATAGCACAGAACCTCCCCTCTTCTCTCATCCACTGCTCAAGCAGTTCCTCAGAGGGGACAAAAATTTGAGACCTCCCAGGAGAGCTCCACCCCCAGCCTGGGACCTTAACTTTGTTTTGGAGAAACTCACTCTACCTCCTTTCGAGCCAGCTGCTACTGCAGACTTAAAATTTCTTTCTTGGAAAACAGCTTTCCTTTTAGCAATCACTTCAGCTAGAAGGGTATCTGAATTACAGGCCCTTATGGCAGTGGAGCCTTTAATCATCTTTCATGTGGACAGGGTGTCCCTCAGAACAACTCCTTCATGCCCAAGGTGGTATCCAGTGTGGCCTTTGGATCAGTCCATTCATTTGCCAACCTTCTTTCCTAATCCACAGAACAAAGGGGAACGGATACTTCTCTCCTTAGATGTGCACAGACAACTTAGATTCTACTCGGACAGGACTAAACCTCAAAGGAAATATGAACAACTGCTGGTGGCATTTGCTGCAGGGACAGAGGTGAAAGCTTTTTCAAAGCAAACCATTTCAAAATGGATAGGCCATTGCATTCATTTCTGCTATAAGCACCATGGAAAACCTATCCCCCTGGGGATCCGACCTCACTCCACTAGGGCTGCATCTACCTCTAAAGCCTTTCTCAGAGGCGTCCCTACCAGAGACATCCTAGAAGCTACCTGGAGCTCTGTGCATACTTTCACCAAGCATTATCATTTGCCAATTTTCTCTTAAATCTAGAGCTGGCTTTGCCACTGCAGTCTTGCAGGGCCTTATAGCTTGTCCTAATGCTATCTAAATTCCTCCTCCCAACCATAGCTTTGGGAATCTACCCAAATGTAATGACTGCAACAGTGAAACACGAAGAACATAGTACAGTTCTGTACACTTACCATAAATGTAGATGTTGGAGTGTATTCTCTGTTGCAGTCCTGGTTACCCTGCCTCCAGCCCCCTAACTTCTTTTGGCTATACCTCTACTTTCCTTTACTATGCTTAAAAGCCTTTTTGGTGTATTTGCTTTTTTGTTGGAGGTATATCATTGTACCTTTTTATTTAATTGCTCCCTATTAGGGGGGGCACCTGACATCTGGGGCAAGAAAGACTGATGTAATGGCATCGGCTGCATATTTTATACCCCTGGCGACCTGATGTCATGGAAGAAGGGACAGCAACTGACGCAGGACCCAAGACTTTGTTAAGCAGGCCGAATGAGGGCTACCTGCAAGCAGTTAACCCAAATATAATGACTGCAACAGTGAATACACTCGAACATCTACATTTATGGTAAGTGCACACAACTGTACTTTCTACGATCTGGAAGAAGCAGCAGAGTCCGATCCAAGGACTGGATCCAAATCAAACATTTGAGCAAGACTGAAAATGGACAACACAGGTGGGTCGTTAAGGTGAATACGTAACTTTTTTTTTAATAGATTAAAATAAAATTCTTAAACTGTGTCAGTGTACTGTTGCAAGATAATATACCTTAAGCAACATATTCTCACACTTTTTTTTAAAGGAACTTAAAATTCCAGGGAGTCCAGGGTTGAAATTTTCTCAAGGCTTACTTGACCTCGACATTGAGATGGATGAAGAAGACGAATTTAAAACAAGAGGTAACAGAGATGCTAATCAGTTAATTTTGTTAAGAGAATATATAAAGCAGCTTGGTGCAGATTCAGATGTCAGAATCAGCAATTATTATTAAGAAATATTGTAATTTTTAAATTAAGTCAGTGCTGTTCACCATATCACTGAAGTTAGGAGTGAGGATGGATTGTGGCTGTATTGTCATTAATAAAATGTCTTTTTACATGTAATGAATGGGCTGAGATTTAAGGGCATTGAGGTAACAGTTATAAGTGCAATCATTATGACATCACCTTCTTGTCCTCAAATGTATCAGGGCTACCATTAATTTGCTAAATAAGATGACCAGTAAGGGGCAGTTGTTTATTTTAAAGAACAGCTATAATTGGCAACAAAAATACACGTTTATTATCTTTACTCGCTGTGCTGTACTGGTTGATACTGCCTCATTTTTAAGTAGTTAATGGCATTGTGGGGCTGCCATCCTGATGTAATTTTGTCTTTCAGCAAAGACTTTTCTTTTTCATAATACTTTCTGTCCTTACATTATAACATATAATTTTGCTTTCCATTTTTACATTGTCTTTCTTCAGTGAATGTGAATAGCATCAGTACCTTGAATAATGGTTTGTTGATTCTCTTTGAAGACGGTGTCATTTTGTAATTTTTTTCTTTTTGTTTCAGTTCAATGCAAGCTACTAAGTGGAGAGTCATAGTACATTTTCCTTTTCTGCTAGATACTGTGGTTACGTTATTATTATTTTTATTATTATTATTATTATTATAATTATTAAATCTCCTAAATGTCTTCATTTAAGATACTGCCTTCAGCCTTATGCTGCCTATTCATTTGTGAATAGAAAACAAACGTAACAGAGTTTATTGCCATGGACAATGGGAGTAATTCAATAAAGCCTACACAAAGCTATTCTCTGTGTAGGAATAGTGTTAATGATCAGACATGGAGCATGTCCGCCAAGTGATCCAGGAAACAAGGCTGGAGGCGTGCATGAGCCTCCCAGCACTCCGCAGACACTGAAGCAACCGCAGATTGCAAATCACCTCTTGTGCTGCTGAAAACCATGCAAATGAGGTGATTTTGCAATCCAGGAAGCAGAAAGGCATCTGTGTAGGTGCTGCAGGAAAAATGTATGCTGTTACTAACTGTGTACTGGAATGTAAAAATAAAACAGGGGCCGTGGCAACTCAAATAAAAGCATGTATTAGGTGCATTAGGCATGCAAATGGCCAAAACTATGGCCATTGACATTTAAAAGTGATGCAGTTAATGAAAAATTAAACCTTTTTTTAATATCACATATGTCACGTTTAAGCTGTGCGCAGTGACGCGCAAACATGCTAGCTTGCAAAAAAAAAAACTAAAATGGTAAAATATGATATCTAAAGTTGTAGTGGTTTCCCATTATACTGGCCAGCATGCAGAGTCATACAGTGGCAGGCTATACTGGTTGCTAAGGACATATAGGCTCTGGTGTAGTGCAGTATCTAGGGTAAACGCAATTAGGTGTATGTAAATAAGCTAAGTTTATTGAATAGGAAAATGGGCCACCATGTTCGTAGGTACTAACTGTGTAAGGGCTATAACCGTGGCAGTGTAGGCAGAAGGGACAGCTGACATGAAAAGGGTGTGTATCATGATTTGTGTAAGCACATTGGAGCTCATTGGCTCCTGTTTGCACTCAGCTAAGCAGGGGGCTGTATCTGAGGCTTCTAAGCTGTGCTTAGCTGGTTAAAGAAAAGCTGTGTGTGCTTGTATACAGGAGATGGTCAAATCTGCTGAGCAATGTTTACACTGGATCTGCAGGTTGGTGCAGCATGGCGTATAGAAGCGGAAGAAATTGAAAAAAAAGCATAAATACAAGGAAATATCTTAGAAAAGCCAGTCAACTATAAATGACTAATAAGCCCTCTACCACTCACACTGGCCCATTCAAACCCCTCAATAATGTAGCTGGCAGGTGAAATGTGTCGTAGTCAGCCAGTCACACAGGTTACATCTGCAGCACACCAGTATAAAGTATGCAGACACCCTTCAATCTGATTTTGCCAACATACTCTGCACCATTGGAATACACACTTGGGAATCTAAACTGACAAAATAATAGGGGCTGCTGCTGCTTTGCTACATCTCTACTTGCTGTAGGCTGAGGTCATTGAAGATGATGATGCTGACAACCGGCCCAGACTGAGGGGGAGAAGAGTGTTCAGGCCCAGGGTAACCTTTCAAGGGCTACATGAGCTGGAGATAGTAGAGTGCTACAGGATGGACAGGGACATACTACAGCAACACACTGAGCTCTGCTGCCCTCACCTCAGACCCAGAGCCAACAGAGGAGAACCCATCCCAGTGGAAACAAAGATATGTGTAGCCTTAAAAATACTAGCTAAAGGTACTTTCCAAAGACCTAATGGAGACATCATGGGGGTCTCACAGGTATCTAGGGTACTCCACCAGTTCCTGGATGTCATGCTGACACATGCCAGTGAGCACATTTATTTCCCCAACACACCTGAGGAGAGGACCATCAATATGTGTCTCTCCCACAGTGTAGCATACTATCCAGAGGTAATAGGTGCCATAGACTGCACTAGTGTGCACATCAAAGCACCACCCAGTGAGGAGGATAGAGTCTAGGTCAACCACAAGGGGTATCACTCCAACTGCCAGGTCATGTGCAATGCCCAGGGCATTATCATCAGTGTGTGTGCTGGCAGATCTGGCAGTTATGATGACTCCCACATCTGGCATGCATCACAGCTGTGCCAGGCATTTGCCAGGGGGGGGGACATCCCGTGTGGCCATCTAGTGGGGGAAGCTGGCACTGGAACTGTGGATGATGATACCCATCAGAAATGCACACACGCCCACTGAAGAATGCCATAATGAGACACATGCACAAACTAGGAACATCATACAGCATGTGTTTGGGCTGCTCAAGTCACAGTTCTGCTGCCTTGACATATCTGGTGGAGCCCTGCAGTACTCTACAGCCACATATGTACACGTGTTTATAGTGTCTGCCATGCTGCACAATATGATCATGTGGAAACGGCTGCAGCAGGAACATCTCAGGGAAGGGGGACACAGTCCCCACCATTGCCAAGGTCCCCACAGGCACAGTGGGACTTCCGGAGGAGGAACACCCTGAGCCTGCCCTTGTAGACAGACATAGGCGTGCCCAGTCTGCCATACACTGACACTGTAGGGACCCAGGGACTGACACCTCACTCTGACTCACACACACAGTAAAAAGGATGCCACACACATCACACTACCTGTACCTTACCATGTATAGGCTGTGTACTGCGTGCATCTGACAGATTCAGCCCTGAATCACTGTCCTGACAATTGCTGCAGGCACAAGGTAAGTCACTCTTCTTAACAGATGACTGGAATAGTAGACTGTGGTAGCATATCTGTGGTATTGCTGCATGTATGCAAGGGAATGGGGTGGTCTACTGGGATAGCAGCAGACAACTGATCGCTATGTGGGACAACAGGAAATGTCTGCCAAATACTGGCTGCCCCAGAACATGCCGTAGTCTCCAAGGTACCAAAACTCACTGCAGTATGTGTGGAGGGCTAAGAAACCGCAGGGTCATAGGTCACATGTGTGGATGTCAATGTTGGAGTCCCATACACACCACTTAGCCTCTCACAGCAAGTTTCTGTACAAAGCCATAAACAAATGTGTGGCAAAGCTCCACAAATAGGGAGAGTTATGAGATATTGCTCTTACAAACTTAGACAGTGATGTTAGAACAGATGTTGCAGTTGCATTAAGTCTCTAAAGGGTAAAATGTCTGAAACTCAAATTTCTGTCATTACTTTCTAACTTCAGTCTTTAGTGATATGACAGTATTTTCCATGACAACCACAATAATATGCTAAATGAACCCAAAATATGAAGCAAACATCTAGAGAGTCTGTGGAAATTTGTGCAATTAAGAGGTATGCCCCCCTCCCCCCAACACACCCGTGTTCCCATAGAAAGGCAGTAACATTTATGTTTGTTAGGGTAATGGCAGCAGACCACACATTCCCCCGGATGTCCCAATCAACTTTCTAACTTGCTCCTTGTCCAAAATATGCAGGGGTCAATGTGCTATATCTGTGCATGGTTAATACTGTCAGGAGGTAGACAGCACTTCTGTTGGCTGTTGTGGCTTAACATAAGTACATACAGTACTGTGGTTAACAGGGTCCATGGTTTGAGACTGGCCATGCCAACTATTTTGCATGTCAACTACACCTACGGTAGGAGTTAAACATACTGTCATGAAGTCAATATTTCTTACTGCAGAAAAGCTGGACAATGAAGGGACAGGAGGCCACACATGTGGACAGTACACAGCTCAGGGTAACCTACACAGTGCCTAGTAGAACAGCAGGTTGTGACAAGTCAGTGTAGTGCCAGGTTATAAATGGCTGTCACGTTACTGTGTCAGTACTGACAACAAGTCAGTGGGCACTATCCAAACCCCTGGAATGACAAGGTGTCAAAGAATGTCCACACGTATACTTCATGTATGTGTTCTGCTTGTCATAACATTGCATTTGCTTGCCAAACTATGTGCAAAACAATAAAGGTTGATATGCAAACATCAATGACAAACAGTTGAGAAGCAGATGTCATACCCATAAGAAAATGCATGCTAATACAAAACTGTTCTACCAACCGTCTACGTTTGGAAGAGCAATATTAACACCCTGTCCCCATGTCTGGGCCTGTGTCTGACTGTTATATATGGGCCTGTGCAGATGTCAGTCTGTAAGAGTTTGACAGCTATGGCCAACATGTAGCCTTATAATAACATTGCAACACAAACCATCTGAGGACTACAGCAGATGTAGGGGTGCGTTGATGGACAACCTGCTAAACAGCTACAGTCAGAGGTGTGAAGTGCATAGCCCTGTGTGTGATGTTATGACTTCTACCCCACTCGCACCATAACTACAAATAAAAAAACAGCAGCAACTGTGGACAAAGCCTGTGACTGGACTACAGGAGGACAAAAAGACACATATAAGGGGAAGGGGAACCACTGGACAGACAAATGGAGAAGGTGCACACCAGAACAATTTGTGCAGTAACATAGGTTCCTTGCAGTGTATGGAGTCAGTAAACAAAGGTCTGTCAGCGGTTCATCACATTAGTCTATATTGCTGTACCACTAACATACCAGGAAATCATAGTGCTATGTAGAATATAATGCACATATTATGGAAAACTCTGCTCAGTCCAATGCATTCTGTACCCACACCAGGATATGACTCCATTAATAGGGATAGCACACAGCCAGGAGATCCCCAGCCAGTATATCACTGAGGTGCTAGACTGTATACATAGGTTCAGCAGCCAGTCGGCTGTAGCACACAAAATCCTGGACTCGAGTACAGCTAGCTGTGGAATAGAGTCCAACTGTTACTATTGAAGGTCATATCGGGCATGCTCCTACACTTAGAGAATTACAGGCCATGTCTAAACACACATATTATTATACAACTGTGTTGTCCGTATATGTCTTTGCATACAGACAGCTATGTACACCTTAATTGTTTTCACCGCCTCCATCAGACAGGATTACCCTAAGCTATCTGTAGGTGGCATGTATGTGATATATCTGCATCTGTTGAGTATGATACACACACACACACACACATATATATATATATATATATATATATATATATATATATATATATATATATATATAAAACATATACAAATATATCAATTATAGACAGAGACAGAGAGAGAGAAAGAGAGAGGCATAGAGAAAGAGACACCCTAAAAGGCATAGAGTGATGTCCTGATGCAGACATTTGCACACCAGTTGTAACCAGTGGCATGTGCCACTACGAAGGTGAGCTCCATTGTATAACAGTAGTGGGGTAGGGGTGTAATTTCACGTCATCTGCCTTTTGTGTGTGTGTATGTTTCTAGGTTAAAGCATTTTCAGGCCTTTTCCACCCAGTAAACCTCCCACTGCCCTACTTTACAATGCCTGCTGATGTCATTCACCTTAGAAGCACCTTTGGATGTCCTACAGCCATGCAAGCTCCATGGCACATGTGACAAGTATGTAGCACTTTAGTACATACAACTAGATAGGTAGGGGTTCTAATCTCAGCACTGACAACAGGGTGTGTGTGTGTGTGTGTGTGTGTGTGTGTGTGTGTGTGTGTGTGTGTGTGTGTGTGTGTATTTCTAGGTTAAAGAAGTTTGAGGCCTTCTCAACCCAGTAAACTTCCCTACTTTACAAGACCTGCTGATGTTATTCACCTTAGAAGCACTGTTGAACAGTCTGTAGGTATGTAATCTGTGTGGTGCAAGTGATAATGATGTAGCACTATAGTACAGAAAACTAGATAGGTAGGGGTTCTAATCTCAATGCTGCCAACTATGATTGTGTGTGTGTGTGTGTGTGTGTGTGTGTGTGTGTGTGTGTGTGTGTGTGTGTGTGTGTGTGTGTGTGTAAAGCATATCCCCTGTCTGTGTGTGTTTTGGTTACTATTTTGAGGTCCGTTCCACCCTGGTGATGCCCCCATTGCATTACTTTACAGGGCCTGTTCATGTCATCCACCTTAGACCCAATGTTGGACACTTTTTTAGGTATATAAGATCTGTGGTGCATGCGATAAGTAGATAGCACTATAGTACATAAAACTAGATAGGTAAGGGACTGTATCTCAATACAGCCAGTTGTAGTAGTGTGTGTGTGTGTGTGTGTGTGTGTGTGTGTGTGTGTGTGTGTGTGTGTGTGTGTGTGTGTGTGTATGTATGTATGAAGCATATCCCTGTGGCTGTCTTGTGTGTTGGTTATACCATTTTAAGGCCTGTTGACCCCTTCCCCATGGCATTATTTTAAAGGGTCTGTTGATGTCATCCACCTTAGATGCACCATTTTAAATTCTACAGGCCATACCACTCATCTCTACAGATGTATGCAGAATGTCCAGATGTTTGCAACATATATGTGGTGTGTGTCTCATAAAAATGGGGTTTTATGTCAAATCATTGGCAAATCTGTGAGAGTTAATGTCACAGATAGTGACAGACATGTCCGCTTCAGATGTCATACACTTCTGAAACATCATGCTGATGCAAAACCTGTTGCCCTACCACTTCTCTAGGTTTGTAAGAGCAGTATGTGAGAAGTGTCCCTATTTTGGTGGGTGTATCCCACAATTCATGAAGGCATTCCCAAGATTAATTGCTTTTAGAGGTTGTGAGTTATGTCCCTGGCATATAATCTCTGTGGCGCATGCGATATGTATGTACCAATATAATACATGCAAGTAGAAAGGTAGGTGTTCTAATCTGACTATTGCCAACTGTGTGAGTATGTGATTCTGTATACATATCCCCTGTAGCTGTCTTGCCATTGTGTATGCAATGGTTATACAATTTTGTGTGTCTGTTCCACCCTGTTAACTCCCCCATTGCCAACGTACTCAGGGCCCTTAGAGATGTCATCCACCTTAGACGCACAGTTACATATTTTCTAACACAAAGGTACTGTGACGTGTGCAGCAGTTATGTCAATCTATGTTGTACATAAAGTAGGTAGGTAGGTGTTCTAATCTGAAAAGTGTCAACTCTGTGTGCATGTGTGTTTCAGTGCATGTCCCAAAGCAGCAGAGTGTGTGTGTGTTTGAGATGGCTCTACTATGTTAAGAGCCTGTTAACCCCCCCATTGGCAATCCTAACAGCCCCTGCAAATGTCACCCACCTGAATAGTAGTGGCAAACACTGCAAAACTATAGTAGCTCTATGGTGCTTGTGTTATGTGTATAGCACTATAGTATGTAAAACTAGGCAGATAGAGGTTCTACTGCCAGCAAGGGCAGGTCCATGAGTGTGTATGTGTATGTATGTATATCCCCTTACAAACAAACATCTGTCCAAGGGCTCCAACATGTGTCCATCAATGCCTTGTCCAACATGTGCTGATTGATGATTGTGTTGGGGGAGAAATAAGGGACTCAGGTCCAGTACTCTTGGAGAGGAGCTGTGTGGATCTGTCGGTGACCTGCATGTGACAGTGATGTGTGTGTGTGTGTGTGTGTGTGTGTGTGTGTGTGTGTGTGTGTGTGTGTGTGTGCGCATGCACACAGTCAAGCCATGTGCTAGCCCTACATGATTGATGATTGTGTTGGGGGAGAAATAAGGGACTCGGGTCCAGTACTCTGGTAGCCTTATTTGTAACTATGAACCTGTGATCCTAAGGTACACCCAGTTGACATGCATCAAGACTAGCTTGATGTGTCAAGGGGTATGCATGCAAGGTTACGCTGTCTGCCCCCATTTTCCCTCACACACTATTCCACGCATACCTTGGCGATGAAAAGGTGTCCATTTTGCCAGCCCGCAATCCTGAGCTTCTGTAATGGCAGCAAATCACCACGACTTACACACGCAGACACCTGGAACAGAAACAGAATAAGGTGTGTGAGACAACAGTCAGTAAGCAGTACTAACAGCAATAAAGCATCATGGCACAAAGGTACATACACTTTGATGCATACACATGAAAGTTGGCAGAAGACAGCACCTTACAGGGCATAACACTACTACACTACAAAATGCCATTACCTGTACTAGAATCACCCTGTGCATCAGACACATATTAGCATGTCCCTGCATCGATGATATGGATAACAGGGATGTGGCACAGGTATCATCACAAGCACAGGGTGTGGTGTGGGGTTGCCAAAGGCTTAGGCTGTGACATACAGTTGACATCATATATGTGTGTCTGGAGAGGTGCTAGTCCAGCTGGGCCATGGAGAGGAGCTGTGTGGATCTGTCAGTGACCTGCATGTGACAGTGATGTGTGTGTGTGTGTGTGTGTGTGTGTGTGTGTGTGTGCATGCACACAGTCAAGCCATGTGCTAGCCCTACATAAGGGTATGATGGACAGCCGTGGACCATACATGGCAGAATGTACAGTTCACCGTTTCCTGCCACAAACACAGGGACTGGTTCTGCCAGGAGTGACACTGGTACCACCATGCCCAAGGCCAGATGGGGTACTACTTCCTGATGGTGACTGATGTCTGTTGGCTCTTTGTCCCTCACGGGACCACCCAGGACCACGTGCCCTTGGCCTGCCATGTTGTGGTGTGGACAGCACCCTCCCTTCATTAGTGCTGGTGATACTGCCACTACAGGAATGTGAGTGTGCACAGCCACATGGGCTTTCAGCTGATGTTGCTGACCTACGTCCATGCGTCCGATGCCCTACTCCCACCACATTTTCAAGCACAGACATTGCACTGTTAAGGACTGACAATGTCTCACCCCACCATCTATCCACTACATCAGAAAAATGACATAAGCCATCACCAATGCCATGGAGGGAGCCATGCATGCCAAGCAGTGTTGCATCCATGACCCTGAGCATCTGTTTGGTGTGCAGTTCACAATGTGCCTGTGCCTCCATGATGGACCAAAACGTGCATCAGGTGATACGTGCTGTGACACCTCTGACAGAGGCTGGATGGGCAGCAGTCCTCCTTCAAGCACCCTGTCAGTCTGCCTGTGTGGGATCTTGCCAGCACTCTGGTATGGTTAGTGTCTACAGTCTCAGATGCCTTAGTCACTACATTACGCTGTTCAATGCCACAGTCTCAGATGCCTTAGTCACTACATTACGCTGTTCAATGCCACCATCCTGTGACTGCTGGAGACTGGGTATGTGTAGGCATACTGACTGTGAGTGCGGACATTGTGGGTGGAAGTGCTTTGTCAACCAATGGGGCAGATTCAGCCTCCAACAACCGCACCTGTGCATCACAATGGCCACCGTCATCATTCATGTCCGATGAGACACTGACATCAGGTTGTGAGGGGGACACACTGCAACCCCCATGGTCACCTGTGAGGGGAAGACAACATGACTACATTAATTTCTGCACCATAATATTTGATGATGCACACACACGCACATACACACACACACACACACACACACACACACACACACACGGTGCCACAAAGGCATTATACAGACCACACCTTCTGACTGATGCCATGCACAACACACAATCAGACCACAACAGACACACTGTAGACAGGCCCACAACAACATGTAGTGCAGCTATGTCCAGTTAATGTTGCTAGTATAGGCTGTGAGGTACATGAGAAGTTGGAGTATGTGATGGACCTTCACTTAACACATAGTGCACCCAAGTACACAACAGTAATGCACCTCTGTATAGCACAATGGCTACACCTATACCAAACTACGCGGGGATATGTTACAGCTTCTGCAAATATACTACAGTGATGACCAGTGTGATGCAATGCAGTGAACCCCACCATAAGTACACATGGAACATATTGCAATATGGTTATGCTTAACAGTTGTGTGCATAGCAGACTGCCAGCCCTTAACATGCCGAGGGTAGGTGTTCCCCAGCCATACCAGAAGTACCTATGGAGTTGTGGGGGAGAAGTGTCATCATACACACATGGCAATGGTATAGGATAGTATGTGCATGTATCAAGATGTACAGTACAAGCTGTGATACTACCCAAATTGCTGACATTCACAATATGTGTGCACATGTGTGCATTACAAAACCCCAGCCACAGATGCGGATTGACCTGACATATGCATGCAAGGTATGCAGAGGCAGCCACTATGAATGCTGCAGTATTAACATGATGACTACTGCAGGCTTACCTGGATGCTCCTTGGCTGTGGACTCTGTGCCACCCACCTCCATGACATATGTACTGATGCTTTCCTGTAAGTTGGTGGCTGGCACCAGGTTTGCCAAGAACTCCTCTGTGGCTGAGAGTGGTGGTTGTGTAGTAGGCCCTCCACCTGTGCCAGCATGGTCCCTGGACACAGCTGCAGCCCTTTGCCATGCATGGTGCATGAGATCAGTGGCACGGTGTTGGACCTGTTTGTAGCTCATGTCCTGGTGGCCAGCATTATTGACTGTTGCTACCAGTTCTGCCCAGAGGGCAGCACATTGTTGTAGGTTTTGGCGGGTCCTTCCCAACAGTACCTGGTGATGGAGTCTCAGGGCATCGATGATTGCAGTGGTCTTGGCTTCTGAGAAGGGAGGGGTTTCATCTTGTGTACATCCCACCTGAAAGATATGACCAGGGGAACACATCACAGGACTGTATACACTGCGAACCATTATGTACAGACCCTGCACATCCACTGTTGCCAGCACTATCCACCGCTAACCCCCACATACCCCTACCATCTACCAGCACAGTATGACTGTGGGTATTGGCAACATACTGCCATTACAGCATGTGTTGCTCCCCTGATCCTGATGTTTCATGCTACTTGTTGCATGTGCTATGAGATGTTGCACTGCATGTAGCTGTTGCACCTATTACTACTTGGTCATAGGCTGTCTACATGGCCTGCTTTGGTGTCATCCTCCTACTGTATTAGTAATCCCCTGATCTGTAAGCCCACCCCTCAGGTCTCCTTGGCCTTCCTCCATCAGATTCTGGAGTATATGGCTGGACAATGTCCTACAGTTTCCCCAGCCATTGTGGTTGATATTGCTGTCCTGGCACCGTGTAGCACCTGCCTCATGTACAGGGATGAACAGCCATCTACAAACACCACCAAGAAACACTCTGTCTGAGAGTTGGAGTGGCTGTAGGAGCTTGCAATCCATGCTCTCTGTCTGTCAGTGCTGCATATCTGTCCCCAAACAGGTTGTCAACACAGTCAATACATCTCACACACCTACGTAATGCACACAAACATCTGCAGTGGTCCTCAACATACACATCCACCAACAAGGGGAATCTCTGAGGCAAAGATGCACATGAATGCCACAGCCGTAAACAGCACATAACACACATGGCCACACACCTGTGTCCCACAGCCACACAGGCATCAGCCTCTGTCAAATATGTTACACATAGGGGACTCCAGTGGAGACGTACTGGTGTGCCTCTGACCTGGCTGTGTATGTGGATGGTCACAGTTACTTTTGTGTCATTTGACAGACTTCGCCATATTGCATACACACTGCTGTCTGTCACCAACAGGTACTGTCATGGCTCTGTCACAGTACATGTTGGTGTGCCTGACCTGACATGTATGTCCCTGGACTATATATGCAGTGAGACATGAGTGTGCACACAGGTTGCGTCCCAGGCAGGTATGTCTGTAGCCTTATGCAGCATTATGCTGTCACCAGACTGATGCCGCAATACAATCCGGGAATGATTGCCCTTAACATGTCCACATTTCTCCCGTGATATTCCAGGGGTTCCAGCACCTGTGAGTCAGGGGTGATGTAAACAGGCCACGATGCTCTGCGAGAGATGGCCTCCATCTGTCTTCACAGGTCTTCTTGCATCTGGCAGTGGTTCCCGCCAGCCCCATAGTGACCCCATTAGTAACATTGGTGAAGTTATCACTACCAACATACAAGTGTCAGTACAGCACACATTGAAGCCCATGCTGCTAAATGCTAGAGGTGTAGACATGACTTTGCCCTCATTGCAAGCATTCCTAACCCTGGGAACTGCAGACATCTGTGCAGTCACACAGGCCATGGTTCAAAGGTGCAGAGAGCACCCCAGCCATATTTGATCAACCATTCTATCATACATGCAGAAGCCAAAGTGTAGCCAGTAATGCCATGGGACATGGGGGTTTCCATATATATGAGACACATATACACCTCCACACTGTACAGGCAGTAAAATGCACAGGGGACACTGCAAGGGCAGTTCACCATTGCTAGCACAAACCTATTCAAATCACAGCTAGCTACCGCCCACCACATGTGACCAGGAAGTCCATTCTGCCTATATGAACCTCATCAGCTGTATTAGGAGTTGGGTATGTACCCTGATCCTGGGTTAGTTGTACAACGATAACATACATTGTAGGACTTACCCATGCCAGCACACAAATAGCCAGTAAGCCATTTTCAGTGGAAGTAGGAACACCTTGGTGTGGCCAGAGGCTGCCCCCATGAGGTGAAGGTGTATTGCAGTTGACATTGCACAACACGGGTTAACACTGTTGCATCCCTACAGAGTAATCCTCCGTGGCAACGCAACCATCATGCAGTAACGTTTGCAGTCACCATTTCCCCCAATACCCAACCACGTAGGGCAGCCAAGCATACACCTCCAGAGTGGAATACATCCCCTTGGAGGGTATACACACCCTCCTAGGCCCCAAACCATCATGAAGGACTAGCACCAATTTACACACACACACACACATAAGCGCTATATGTACATTTGTACTGATGTATGTAGTCAGGTATACCCAACAGGTCTACATCATCCTCTGCTAGGATATGTACACCTGTCTGGTGGACATGTGCAATACATACTGTCCATAACAGGGATGGCATACCACTGTTCAAGACAAAGTAGGGGCAGGTGCCCATTTCTGAGCAATGTCTCCTTAGCTTGTACATGAAAATGGGATCTTTCCTGCAAATCTATACAACAAACAGAGTCTACATCCACTACACACAGTTATCTCCCCTACTGCATATATGTCTGCAACATCACAGGAAGCAGCTGCAGCTGCTCATTTGTGGTGCTCAGGGACACCAGCTATACCACTGTTGCTGGTGTTGCATACCGGATGCCTGACAGAGTCAGCGTAGGGTGCACCCCCTGTGTTCCCCATGCGTACATCAGGATATCCACAGTATGTCTCCCGTCTCCTGTATGTGGGGAACAGGTCACCACTGCCATGTGATAGCCATGGTATACATCTACCATGGGAGCCTGTTGCATCACAGGATGCATCCTACATGATATCAGCCATAACCATGCAGCACCATAAGGAACTGTATTCAAAGGAGGACTGACTACCGCCTTTGTTTATCTGTTTCATGGATGGGTTGTCCCCCACTCAGTCACATGATAGACAGCAGCCTGACTAGGCTATTCTGCAAGGCCATAGCACAGTTTCAAGTGAACCTTATTAATTCATTAAATCAGAGTGATGCCTCCAGGTGCATCTGCAGTTAACTCATACTGACTCCCCTAGACGTCAAATATTGCTTATTCATATTTGCATCATTAATTCCAAAACCGTATTATGTACAATGTTTTAAAACATTTCCTCTTAAAGCTTACACAATAGCTAACTCAACTGCATAAATATTTGACCTCTGTCTAGTGTAGGTAAATCAATATTAACTGTTGTTTTTATGATATTAATTTATATACACATACTTTTTACATTTTTCTAAATATCTCAACAATCAGGTAAAACAGACAAAACTCCTTGGCTTCAAATAAAAGCTCAGCTAGATGAATAAAATGCTGATGACAATATCTGAGATATTGTAAGTTGTTTACAAAATATTACAAATGTAATAGTGTTTACTATGACTTATACAATTTGTTTTAAGACCCAGAACCTAAAGAACACTACCAGTATAAAAATATTATATGCTGAAGAAATTGCCATTTGTACTTCTTTCATAATCCCTATGGTTCAAGAGATATGAACATTTGTTTGAAATGTGAGGACATAATTAGATTCTTTGAAAGGTTTTAGGCTCTGCCCATTGGAAGTTAGTGCAAACTTCCTGAGCTCCATTGGAGTGAATGAGTTAACAGGGATATGTGCGACCTGGACACACTACATTATACATACTTAGACTTTGTCAAGGAAGGGTTCATGTCTGCTACACTCAGAAGACACTATCACCAAAGCCCGTGGACAAAATACATACCTTGAGCTGGACAAACTATGTGACAGTATAGCCCACATGGCCATCATGCATATAACACTGCCAAGTATGCATTGCACCATATGTTACCATAGGGGTAGCACACTAGTGCAGTGACATGAACCACCTACTCCACATAGGGAAATGCACCTCATGCATTTCACCCATAAGTAGGTGTGTAACCTGTTGTTCCATGTTTGGGCCTCTGTTATGTGTGATGTACACATCTGAGGTGCATGTAACAGCCATTAGCTTATGTCCAACCATGTCTGCGGATGACTACATGCTGTGTGCCGTCACCGGATTTCCTACTGATGTGGACATCTGTCTAGGAGGGTCACACACAGTTACATGGCATTTGCCAGACACATGGCCTCAGGCTGCATAATAGGATGTTTATTGTGAACCCCTATGGAGAGAGTGACGTCACCACATATTATGACAGTACAAACAACATCCTAGGCACAAAATCAGTCGTGAGTGCGGTGTGGACAAAAGTCTTTGCCAACATGACATGTCAACACAATGTTGCTTCCATGATAAGATAAACCTTATACATTGCCAATGTCATACATAAGGGTATGTCATCACAGGGCCTGGGGTATAAACCTCCCCACATCCCCCCATAAGGACCATTGCTGCATATAATTCCCTGTTTGTCATTTACATCACACAGCACATACAGCAGCTGGGGACATCACACAGGCTCCCCAACAGGGTATACCAGGCCAGCACACATGTAACACACAGCGATAGGCCATAAGGCCAACCGTCTACCCGGTTTCATACATAATCCTCATGGGTGACCACAGTATGGCATGCAAGGCACTCACAAATTCCACTTTGCTGGGACTGCTGCACAAGTGCAAGTCATGCTCCCCTCTGTTAAAATACACACACACACACACACACACACACACACACACACACACCCTTACCTGGTGTGTGACATGAAGTAGCCTTGTTGGCAGCTCAGATATGTGTCCCACACAGTCAGCCTGCAGTGGAATGGGCATCCTATCCACATCAGGCAGTATAGCTATTTGCATCTTTGCAGGCATAGCCTGGATAACTGGATGGTTAACTTCACATACACCCCTGGGATACAGCCTGTGTCCCTGTTGGATGGGAGCATCGGGTGCTGCATTGCATACACATGGACTAACATCTGGCCTAGGCATATGGCTGCTCAGGGCCCATAACCTAGTAACATGATATGGCACCAGGACTAGCAGATATGGTTTGAGTGGTGTGACAGACTGTGTTATGTGTCCACACCCATCAGTGCCACCGACTACTGGTTGTCCCATATGGGCAGCACGTTAGTACCATGTTATCCAACCTACATCCGAAAAATAAGTGAGTGATAGTACAGGTGCATGTGGACATTCCAGCAACATCTGTGCTACACAATAACTGAGACCAGTGCATATGTGGTGTAGTGTGTCCTCGTAACTGTCTGACATCTGCAGTACCCGGATGTTTGCAGAATGTGTACATGTGCCTCATAGATGTAGATCCCCTGCCGCATAAATGTCTGTTTCCAGGCACCGGTTGGACAATACGTGACGGTTGTCCCTAGAGTTTCGGGAATGGGTCTGTGACATGACAGACCACTGGAAACACAGTAATGGTACATGAATATCTGGTACTGTATGCATTCCCTTACATTGTATGTTCAATATGTACGCACTGCTGCTGAACCAGAGCCGGTGTCCCACCCCTACTAGTACCCATAACTTGCTGTCCTGCTGCAGGGGATCACCAGGTATGGTAGCTATAGGTGTCAGGCAATGAGATGCAGGTGTGGAGTACACAGTGACCTAGCAAGATTACCTCATTAATGGTGAGGGACAAATGTACAATCTTTGAACTAAGCCTGTATGACATTCACAGACTGAAAGGGGATTACTGACAGTACATGATATCATATACCACCTGTATCCACCAGTTCTTAATATCAGTGTTGTATAACAGACCACAAACCTAGCAGTCATATGTGAGCTGACCATTGCTGAGGTGATTCAGGGGCCAGAGCTGTGATCTGTGTCACTGCAGACAGTGCAGTAAGGGATGGCCATAGGTGCTGGACAGCAGACTAACAGCAACACGTCAGTCCAGGCAATGTTGTTGAGACCTACAGTTTAAATTATTTCTCATGACTGCATCCCATTACATGCTTCATTCAATGACGTACCTGGTGTAGTGCTGTACTCCTTTAAGTGAAGGACTCCAGTTGTAGTATCCTAGTGAATCCCAGTCTCTTCATGAATAAAGGTTCAGACCTGTTTGCCATAAGCAGCAGTTTGCCTTTTGTAGGTAATGCTCATGAACAGGTGACTGCCTGTGCACAATCTGTGACTACCACTTGCTAATTGCATCCAGAACTGCTGGGTTGCCTTTCCATTAGCCAATGGCATGGCTACACAGTGCTATAATTAAGGCCTTCATGTAGGCCTTGCCCCTTTTCCTGGCCTGTGAGGAGGACATTATCAAGGTGTTGGAGCTAACAGCTTTACAGAGGGGTAGGTGCAAATACTGTCCACTGTTTGGATTGATGTGTTATGTCAACAGTTTTGCATGCTATGTATGGCCATTGTTAACAGACTTTCAGATTCTGTAGCAGTGTACTGTTGAACAATGTGTGTTGGTGTCAGTAATGAGACAGGCAGATGTGTGTGTCGTACATCCTTTTTATCTGAATGTGCATGCTGCTACAGTTAATGCTGTTCTATCAGCTGTGTATGTTTGTAGGGGGAGACTGTGACACGTCACTTTCACATGAGCACCCCTCCTTACCCTTGATGTATGTGTGTCATGTGGATACTCTTTTCTAGGTGTTTGGGAGGTATTGTAGGTCTGTAGCAGGTAGCTAGACATACTGCTGCATGTGTAGCAGGCCGCAGCTGCTGCATTCTGGCCAGGAGTCAGACTAGGGATTTTGAAGACATAGGGGGACAGCAAGCTGTTAGTGTCAGTGAGGGAGTGGTGTCAGCTGTTATGTCACAGCATGGCCTGGCTTGAGGATACCTATAACAGTCCAGGTAAAGCATGTGCCTCTGGTACATATTGTTACGTAATAGTGCCATCCAGAGAGTGCTGGCCAACATTTAGAACACATATTAATAATTGTGAAATGTGTCCCACCCTGCAGGCCTTTAACGTGCTACTGTGGATGGCAGTGAGTGCGGTTGAAGCAACCAGTTTTGCTGGACATTGCATGGCTCAGTTATTCCTATGTTATATTGACATGCGTGTAGTTGTGCAGCAGACTGGGATGCGGGCCAGAACTGTAGGTGTCCACATGTGACACATGCTAGGAATGTAACTGATAGATGTTATATATATTAATAATATATATTATATATTCATAATTATGTGTTATATATGTCTTGATATATTATGACAATATATATTATATGCTATATTACTAATAAGGTGTTACAGTATGGCGGGTGTATTTGTAAGACATATGTGCATGCTTACAGTGTGTTACACATGATTGGCATGAACATGTGTGTTCAAATGGGTATGACGTGTGACACTGAGCTGTCTGTCATGGTTTGTAACCCCAGTCTGCAGTGCATTGACAGTATGTCAGCACACAGAATAGGTTTTATGGCAACCCTTCCCTAAGGGGTACATATTATAAGATCGACTGTTGAAAACATCGAACATATGGTCGACACCATATGGTCGATGTCTTCAAATGTCGACCTTATAAAAAGACAAAAACAAAAAAAGTACCCCCTGCACCCCAACCCCCCCGCTACTTAAATATACCAACTCCGAGACCGCACTACATTGCAGTAAACGGAAATCTCCCCTTACGGAGAGTTCCGTTTACATGCTCCAGATTCTGAGCATTCAATATTCTCATGTTGACAATGTCAGATTCGACATTGTTGACTTTCGAGAATGTAATATAGACCCGCCCTAAGCAGGGGGCCCGACTGTGTTCATTCAGCAACAGTCTGTGCATTTGTCATCTCTAGCTGATATTGTAGGCCTTCTGTACTTCCAACAGCATTTGTTTGTCTGTGTACTGGTTTGTTGTCTGTGGCAGAGTCCCAAGTTGCTACCTTTTCAAATGGCCAAAGTGGGACATTTTTGGTAAAAACAGATTTTGCAGGGCAAAACCTACCCACGGCCAGTACAAAGGACATAACTTCATTTTTTTGCCTAAATAAAAGCTTATTCTTGTTGCATTTTAGTTGCTTATTCTGTTTCTTATGACATTTAGGGGTTTCGGACACAAAATAACTGTTTTATGCAATTATTACATAAAATATTGGAAATATGTTTGCCCTAACATCTCAGGACATTTGCCATTGGGTCTAATTCTTTGCAGGACACAACTGCCTAAAGAGGGTCTGTTCCTTGCAAAGTGGGACAGGTGGTAACCCTAGCCCAAGTACAGTGTGATTTGTCCCAGTACAAGCCAGTGCATTTCTTTGTGCCGGTCCCAAGCCTGGATAAATGGGGAGGGTTGTGTCAGGAAGGGCATCCAGCGTAAAAATTCTGCCACATCACTTATGGCGCAAAAATTTCATATTTCCATAATGGATCGGTCGAGGCCCAGATTAACAATGACCGCCACCAGTACTGTTAGCCAACAGGGTACTGGCAGAAATTGGGCTACTGTTGGCTGAAGGAGAAGAGGAGGGCGAAGGCATGCCCGAAGGCAGGAAGAGAGGAGGAAGGTTAGGAGTGTAGCAGTGAGGGTAAGAACTTTGAATGTTGGCAGTATGACTGGTATAGGAAGAGAGCTAGCTGATATGATGGAGAGAAAGAAGGTTGATATATTGTGCATGCAAGAGACCAGATGGAAGGGAAGTAAGGCCAGGTGTTTAGGAAACTGGTTCAAATTGTTCTATCATGGTGTGGATGGCAGGAGAAATGGGGTAGGGGTTATACTAAAGGAACAATATGCCAAGAGTGTTTTAGACGTGAAGAGAGTGTCTGATAGAGTGATGTTTATGAAGCTCAAAATTGATGGTGTAATGAATGTTGTTAGTGCATATGTTCCACAAGTTGGGTGTGCAATGGATGAGAAAGAGAAATTTGGGAGCGAGTTGGATGAAGTTGTGGAGAGTGTGCCCAAGGGTGAGAGACTAGTGATTGGAGCGGACTTTAATGGGCATGTTGGTGAAGTGAACAGAGGGGATGAGGAAGTGATGGGTAGGTATGGTGTTAAGGAGAGGAATACAGAAGGTCAGATGATTGTGGATTTTGCGAAAAGGATGGACATGGCTGTGGTGAATACGTATTTTAAGAAGAGGGAGGAGCATATGGTGACGTACAAGAGTGGAGGAAGATGCACACAGGTGGATTATATCCTATGTAGGAGGGCTAGTCTGAAGGAGATTGGAGACTGTAAAGTGGTGGCAGGGGAAAGTGTAGTTAAGCAGCATAGAATGGTGGTCTGTAGGATGACGTTGGTGATCGAGAAGAGGAGGAGAAGAGGAGGAGGAGTGGGAAAGCAGTGCCAAGGATTAAATGGTGGAAGTTAAAAAAGGGTGATTGTGAAGTGGAGTTTAGGGAAGAGTTAAGCAAGGCACTGGGAGGCAGTGGAGAGTTACCGAATAGCTGGGTAACTACAGCAGAACTAGTAAGGGAGACTGCTAGAAAGGTGCTTGGTGTGACATCTGGACAGAGGAAGGAGGACAAGGAGACCTGGTGGTGGAATGAGGAAGTACAGGAGAGTATACAGAGGAAGAGGCTGGCGAAGAAGAAGTGGGATTGTCAAAGAGATGAAGAAAGTAGACATGTGGATAAGGAGATGAGGCGCATGGCAAAGAGGTGGCGAAAGCTAAGGATAAGGCGTATGGAGAGTTGTATGAGAGATTGGACACTAAAGAGGGAGAAAAGGACCTGTACCGATTGGCTAGACAGAGGGACAGAGTTGGGAAAGATGTGCAGCAAGTAAGGGTGATAAAGGATAGTGAGGGAAAGGTACTCACAAGAGAGGAGAGTGTGTTGAGTAGATGGAAAGAGTATTTTGAGAGGCTGATGAATGAAGAGAATGAGAGAGACAGAAAGTTGGATGATGTGGGGATAGTGAATCAGGAAGTGAAACAGATTAGCAAGGAGGAAGTAAGGACAGCTATGAAGAGGATGAAGAATGGAAAGGCTGTTGGTCCAGATGACATCTCAATGGAAGCATGGAGGTGATTAGGAGAAATGGCAGTGGAATTTTTAACTAGATTGTTTAATGAAATTTTGGAAAGTCCGAGGATGCCTAAGGAGTGGAGAAAAAGTGTTTTGGTACCTATCTTTAAGAATAAGGGTGATGTGAAGAGCCGCAGTAACTACAGAGGGATAGAATTGATCAGTCACAGCTTGAAGTTATGGGAAAGAATAGTAGAAGCTAGGTTAAGAAGGGAGGTGGTGATTAGTGATCAGCAGTATGGTTTCATGCCAGGAAAGGGCACTACAGATGCAATGTTTGCTCTGAGAGTGTTATTGGAGAAATACAGAGAAGGTCAGAAGGAGTTGCATTGTGTCTTTGTAGACTTGGAGAAAGCATATGACAGGGTGCCTAGAGAAGAGTTGTGGTATTGTATGAGGAAGTCGGGAGTGGCAGAGAAGTATGTAAGAGTGGTACAGGATATGTACGAGGGTAGTGTGACAGTGGTGAGGACTGCAGTGGGAGTGACAGATCCATTTAAGGTGGAGGTGGGATTACATCAAGGATCAGCTCTGAGTCCTTTCTTATTTGCAGTGGTGATGGACAGGTTGACAAATGAGATCAGACAGGAGGCCCCGTGGACTATGATGTTTGCAGATGACATTGTGATCTGTAGTGAGAGTAGGAATCAGGTTGAGGAGAGGTGGAGATATGCTCTAGAGAGCAGAGGAATGAAGGTCAGCAGGGCTAAGGCAGGATATATGTGTGTAAATGAGAGGGAGGGTAGAGGAATGGTGAGGATGCAGGGAGTAGAGTTGGTAAAGGTGAACGAGTTTAAGTACTTGGGATCAACAGTTCAGAGTAATGGTGAATGTGGAAGAGAGGTGAAGAAGAGAGTACAGGCAGGGTGGAATGGGAGGAGAAGCGTGTCAGGAGTGATTTGTGACAGACTGGTACCAGTAAGAGTGAAAGGGAAGGTCTACAAGAGGGTAGCGCTATGTATGGGACAAAATTTTTTTTGAGGACAGATGCCCACTTTTTTTTTTTTTTAAGATGAGAGTGGAATGTTAGGGAAGGGATGTTGGATCTGGAGAGGTAAGTTGATTAGGAGAGGTTGCTTTTGTAGACAGACAAGACAGCAGACAGGGGCAGTGTATGACACATGAGGGGGGTAAACATCTTGGACAGGGAGGGTGGTTGGGAATCAGAGGACCACATGCCCCCAGATGGAAACAGTGGGACTGAGGTCCCATCTATGGGCAGTCACCACTGCCCCTTCACGACCCCGAAGTTGGCTGTGCTGGGGGCTGGGTATTTAGGCCAGTCTGCCCCTTGAGATGTGCCAGTCTGCCCTCTACCTAATGCAGGCGGTCAGTCAAATCCCACTGGATGACCCTGCGCACCATACCTCAGAACTGGTGTCGGGTGACAGGGTCCTCTCTGCGTCCGCACCCAGGGGCGGTTCTACCTGAGTGTGGTGCAGGACCAGCAAAGGAGGCAGCTCGAGGTTGGGTCCCAGACATGCTGGGACCCAGTGCTGCGCCCAGATGAGACAGGACAGGTGGATCAGATGGGATCATCCTACCCAAATGTGCTGTGGTGCTGAGGTTTGTCAGTGTATTGGTTAGTCATGAACAAAACATTTCAGCGTTAGTTATAACAGCGTGCATGTGTGTGCCAATTAACCCAGAACAATAGAATTGAAAAAAAATTGCATATCAAACAGAACACATATATAGTAATGATAAAACCAAGCACGGAGGAGCGAACACAGCTGGAGGTTTGTAAAATAATAATTTGAATATGCATTCAGTGTCCAACGTACATAGAAACACATTCCACAGGAATAATAAACAGGATATTTTAATGGATAGAGTAAGCGCTTTCACCTACATGGCTTCTTCAGACTCATGCAAAAACATACAAAAAACACTTTCCCTATTTTAAGTAACTTCATAGGCGGGAATGCTAATCATTAACTCCACCCATTCAATTAACATCAAGATCCAACATTAAAAGCAACATCATAATCTAAAAACATTAATAGAATATGTAAAGGAAGAAACACAATGTATAAAAATATTATTAAAAAACATGTGTATACATCTAAAAGGTGTATATAAAGCATTGCAACAAATCCACATACATAGGCTGTATGCATATAAACTAAAATAAAATTTCAAAACGGCATGTTGATAATTGCACATTTTGAAGCTAGTTAACCTACAGTAGTAAAGGATAATATACAAATAGCTAATCTGATAAGAAAAAGTGCAGACATGATAAGAATGTATATATATATATAAAAATAATAATAACACACACAATATATATAAATGGCTGCACATTTAAAAACCGGTGCATCTTAAATAATGACATCTAGTCCCTATGTACTCAGTCAAATTGATAAAATATAAATCATAAATCAAGTACCTGTTAGTGTGCTTTGAGCCTTCTCATTCTTAAAAATGGTTTGACAGATAGTTTGGCATTGAGTCCTGGGGGCATATCTGATCTAAACTTCATAATCCACATATTTTCTCTACTTTCAGTGTGTGTTCTGATATCCCCTCCTCTAACATTCACATTCAACTGTTCTAAAATCCTGAAATTGAAAATATGTGTTGAATCAAATTCAAGGACATGCCTTGCCAGTGCATTGCTTTTATGCTTCATTCTTATACCATATAGGTGTTCACGTATACGATCTTTCAAATGCCTGTTAGTCTTCCCTATATAGAAGGAAGTACATTTTGAGCAGGTAGCAAGATACACTACATTGCTGGATAAACAATTTCCATTAACTTTTAAGAAATATTTCCGTTGACTGACTGGATGCACAAATATAACATCATTATCTATAAATGAGCAAAAATTGCAATTGCCACAACCATAGGTGCCTCTAGGGCTTGTAAAAGTCTCAGCTTCGCTTGAATGCCTGTCACATAATATCTTCTTAAGACTCTTCTTATTCTTGTATATAAAGTGTGGAACATCACCTAACCTATCTTTAACTTGTGTATCAACTGTTAAAACATTCCAATGAGCCTTAACCACATCTTTAATTCTCCATGCATCACAGGTATAAAACATTGCAAATGCTTCTTTATGAAAAGTAGGCTGACTAGCATTAGGTGGATTGACTATTTGTTCGATAGCTGTCCTTTTATCAGAGAAATAGGGGGCTGCTATACCAGATCTCGACTCTTGAGCGCTCTCAAAGCCTCTGAGAATATCATTATTCTCATAGCAACGCTGTAAAAGTCGTTGATGAAGGTCCTCTAAATCTTGTTCATAGCCTAAAGTACTCGGATTATACCTAGAAGCCCTCATTGCCTGTCCCTTGATAACATTTCTATAAACATATTGTGGGTGCATGCTATGACGATGCAAAAGTGTGTTAATATGGCATGGCTTCCTAAAAACACCCGTGTTTATCAATCCACTGGGTAATTTCTCCACAAAAACGTCAAGAAATGAAATCCTAGTTGTGGAAATCTCATGACTGAATTTAAGATAAACTGTACTATGATTCAATTGTTCAATAAATTCATGCAGCACGTTTGTGGAGCCTCTCCATATGAAGAAGAGGTCATCAACAAAACGTCTGTAAAATAGAACATGTTCTACAAATGCAGGCAACTGATACATAAATATATGCTCCCATTCAGCCATAAAAAGGTTGGCGTAGCTATTGGCACACGAAGTGCCCATAGCCACGCCATCCCTCTGCAGAAAGCATTTCCCCTCAAAACAAAAGATGTTGTTATACAAGACTAATTCCAAAAGAGAAATCAGTAGCATGATTTTAGACTCAGACATCTCAGAGACCCTTTTCAAATGTTGACTCAAAAACTCAGTGCCCACCAAGTTAGGGATCACTGTGAATAAAGATTTCACATCCATGGTTATAAAAATTAACTCTGTAGTATCTGTTATACCTTTAAGACAGTCATATAGTTCAATCAAAAACTGTCTAGTGTCTTTGAGAATGAACCTATTACTATCTACAATTGGTCTTAAATTACTTTCAATGAATATAGAGGAGGGTTCTGTGATCCAACCCCTGCCTGCAACTATTGGTCGCAGGGGAGGATCTGACAAGTCTTTGTGTATTTTGGGAAGCCCACTAATCAAAGGGATTAGTGGTGATTGAACATCCAAAAATAGAAAGAATTTATTATCTATCATGTTGCTGTTCAACAACCCCAATAAAAAAGAATGTACCCTATGGGAAAATATCCTTACCATGTCAGCATCTAATGGTTGGTAAAACCGTGTATCACATATATAAATGGAATAACAGTAATTATTGTAACAGTATGTCAGTAACACTTGCAGCAGCAGTCCAACAACAGTGAAATTTGAACAAGGTATGTTAGTATGCAACCACTGAAATATAAAAACAGTAATACAACACACATCCCAACATTAGGTTTTGAGAACAACGTACCTGTAGTTTATGAATAATAATTAGTGATGCAGATAAGGGGTGGGGGAGAGAAAAACATTCCATTAACAACTATATAGGCTATATTTTTCAGAACAGTACAGCTCAGTACTCTACAGTTCTGCCCTTACTTTACATCTACATGTGGTCTATAGCTTCTGTAGCATGTACATACCTGTTAAGCTGTTGACCTGGAATGGTATGGGGCAAGCTGTGAACTTCTAGATTCATAACTAGAGGGGACTCGTACATGTAAGGGTTACATATATGACTAACAAGGTGTACACTGCACTGATCGTGTGTGTGTGTGTGTGTGTGTGTGTGTGTGTGTGTGTGTGTGTGTGTGTGTGTGTGTGTGTGTGTGTGTGTGTGCTACTGGTATACTTCATCTGGATTTATATCTGTGTCCAAGATTATTGGCAACAGTGATCACTAGTCGTGACAGCGTGACACCTAAGAGAAATGTATCGGGAAGTGTGCATGGTGTATATAGCTATCTTGCTGTCATTTGTAGGCATGGGGTTGGACACTGTTACATTTGTACATAGTTTATTAGTATACCCTTCATACAGCTAATACAAACATTTCTTTACCTGTAAGCACTGTTGAGAAAATATTTGTTTATACTACCCAACTGTTTCTACAAATAGTCAGGATTACTGGTGTGTAACTTTAAACGCATTTTAGTACCAGTCCCTGAATTCAAACTGTGGTCTGTGTGTGCAAAATAAACAACATATCTAGTTCTTGTCACACTGAGCTACTGGGCCACTGCTGTTGGTTGCTTGAATGATTTCTGCCTAAAAATCATTTGGTTACAAAGTCTGACCTTGTAATATAAGTGGAGTGCCACAGAAGACTGTAGTGACAGTTGAACATACATGCATGAGATTCATGCATGATAGATAGTGAACTGTGTATTAATACTTTGAATGCAGGTGTATACATTTAACCCCTAGTGGATGTGAATATGTGTGATCTGTACAGACCATAGCAGGGTGCTGAGTTGCATACCTGATGTGTATACATTTGCACATCATGTATTTGCAGTCTCCACCTATTACAGTCTCATACTTGCCTGCATCAGAGTGCCTACATATAGCTGAAATGCAAAGGTTAACACAAGACAGTGCTGAAGGGAACACATTATAATACATTACACATTACTATTCAAGGTTCAAATCTTAGTGCATAATATATATAAATTTAATTGTATCTTGTTTTACAGCTCCACATCTACATTTTGGCATAACAGTTGGTTATCAGCCAAACCTCACTCAGTTCATGGACTCCTAGCCATATTGACTGTGTAGCACCTGTACAATTGTATTTCTTCAACAACAGACCAGAATAAACATAACAGTTTGTGGAAGTAACTTTTATTGAGGATGATATGAAATGGTGGTTTATTACATTCAGAATTCTAAATTCACTTGTACTGCTTATCCTGTAGATGATGGGTGAATGTCATTTATTACCTTCACAGCAGCAGTCTCGGTGCACTTTATTACCAGTTCCTTAATATTCATATTGTATAAACTTATGTCATTCCTACACAGTATTACTACAGTATTGGCTTTCTTTCATCAATAATAACTTGTTTGCTGTTTTCATTTGTATTGCACAGTAGCTGGCATTAGCCACTTATATCAATGTGGGTCTAACAACACATTTATTCAGTACACTCAGAACACTATACCTAATGGCAGGATATAATTACACTTTCTTATTTCTTGTACTATATATTGCAAGATAGAGCTGTACTCACCACACTGTCGGTGCAGCCTCGCCAGATGCCCAGCATGGGACTCAATGTTAAGAGCCTTCTCCTCTGCAGCTGCGGGGGGAAAATGCACCATTATGCATACCTGTCTATCAGATATTCATGCTACAATTTGATAAATCACCATTTGATATGCTTACAAACTTCTGGGGCATTCTGGGCTTGAGCATCTTGGATCCACTGGGCCAAGAGCACCCCCTTTCTCCACTTCAAGTCATCATAATGATGACAGACCTGCTCACCAGTGTGGGGGATTCCAATGGCATTGGTGAGCTCACCTGCCAGATGGTCCCAGGCCTCAGACTTGTATTCTGAGCCCTGGTACTGGCCCTGCAGCAGTCTGTCATCATGGTTTTTAAGAAGGAGCCCAGCCATGACCCTGAACTTCAACATGCCCCAGCACTGCACTCGAAAGTGCGCTCCTTCTTCAGCACCTGCCATAGTTCCTGCACGGGTCAAACTGTAACAGGTTCTGTCTGTATTCCCACCTGTGTGGTTTAAATAAGGCCATTTTCCCGTACTTTGCCTCCATTGGACCATTTTGCACAAACCCTCTAATCTTAGTTGAGCAGTGCTTAAAGTTGTAAGTGTTTAACAGTGTGCAAATCCGCTTAGCTCAGCTGAGAACAGCTTAGAAGGGGACTGCTTAGCAATGCTCAAACTGGCTAAGCGGAGCTAAGCGTTGCTAAATTTTACTCAGACAGGTCCTGTTTAAGCATTGCTTGGCTTGGCTTAGCAGTACTTGGCAAAACTGAGCTAAGGGCAAACAAGATTTTTCATTTAAAAAAAGTAAATGGGTATTAATTACTCATTATTTATACATTATTAAGTGTATGTAGTTTACTTTACATGACCTCCCCCGTGTGCTTTCATTACGTTACCTTGGGGTGTGACTGTACTGTATCGGACACTTGTGTTTAAATGGTGGTTTTCACCTTGTATGACTGGCATTCTGTACCAGCTACACCACCCTGGTTAGGAAATATCAATGACTACATAAATTAAAATGAAAATTAATATAAACATTCTTTCTCATGTAAAAGCTGAGTGGTCTATGTGGATATTCGAACCATGCACCTACTGCTCATGGAGCTGTGACTCTAACCACTCAGCTAACTTGGCTGTGAAGATTTCAGCCATACATTTCTATATAGCATCTCGATTCGTTTAAGCACTGCTGAGCAAGGCGCTGTGCAAACCCGCTCAGCTACGCTTAAACTTGAAAGAAAAAGAAATAAAAAATTAGCAAATACATATAATAGGGGAAATAACATTTAATTACCATGCCGTACGGCACTCTGACAGTACGGGGGTGTGTTACAGTCATTGTAACATACCCCCTATGTGACATTATACTTGAAATTATTAAGTAAGTGTCTGGGGACACTTTCTTTATTGTTTCAGTGCCGTACGGCACTTTGACAATGCAGAGGAGGTGTGGTATGGATATTGTAACACACTCCATACGTAACATTACACTTGATATAAGTGTCCGAGGACATTTTCTTTATTGTTTTAGTGCTGTACGGCACTTTGAGAGTGCAGGGGGCATGTTACAGATCTGTGAGAGCTGTAACACACACGTCCCTAGAACTCATTCGGTATCTGTGCACATGACTCCCCTTCAGTAGTGCGCCTTCATTAATATGCAAGGTGCGTTGCAGAGAGGGAGATGCAGACAAGGACACCATTCACTCCTTATAGAAATAATGTTATTTCTACACAGAGTTCATTAAATCTAGGGGCATATATTTAATCACTTGTGAGTCAAACTCTACAACAAAATAATATCAGACTTCAAAGAAAGCACAGATGTGTGCAAAGAAGATGTAGAATAATGTGCAAACATGGACTAGAGGTGCTGTCAACTTAAACTGTACTGTCTTCATATGTGATGCCATAAGTCCAGTAGTAAAGGCAAGAGAAAGAACTTTCTGATGAGAACAGTATAACATTTTTTATCTATTTGTCCACTAAAGTACCATGACTGCGGTGGTGGTGCTGCGGTAGCATTATCACCTCACAATAAGACGTTGCCCCATTCAATTCTCAGTTAGATCGTCTTCTGTGTGGCGACATGCGTGAATGGGCATTCCTTCGTTGAAGGTTATGCTTCAGGCCCGGCAAGTCGGCACGTAAAAATCTACTGCCAATCATTAGTGGACCAGAGTTCCGTTGTGGCGACCCCTAACTGGGAAAAGCCGAAAGACACAACAACAAGTGCATAGAGGTGTGCCAGTTTTGGAGTTACTAGTTTTGTTTTGTTTTTTTTGACATTGTGAGATATTCTAAGTAAGATACCTGTTTATGGATGTAAACTGGAAAGATAACTCAGCAAGCTAAACAAAATTCAAAACTTTTTGACACTTGATTTATTTGCAACATGGTTATTGGGTAGAATTAAACTCACTGGCATGACGTAGCAAGTTATTTGCTGTTGATTTTCAAGCCAATAATACAACAACAATGGTCTTGTATATATATGTGTGTGTGTGTGGGGGGGTACACACCAACCCACCTTGTTAATTGTATATACCAAGTCCAAGATTGCAGTAGAATGGGGAATGGGGTAAAACCATTGCGGCTGTTCCACAATTTCATCATATCACTGTTTTTGACCTTTTGTATTCCATGGAATTCTGTTTGGCATTATAAATGTATCCTTTTATGTAAACCATGTGTGCAGCTCTGGCATTTCTGACCATCAGGAAGTACACAACAGCTGTGTGATCTTCTTGAGATAATAAAACTGTTTATGCCAACCCATGCACACAGCAGGCCAGTGTTTTTCACTCTCCGTTGGTCATAGTATTTTATATTGTACTATTGTTAATAAAGAAAAAAATAAGGCCTGCACATGTGATGACATAACACATCAGAAGAATGCAGAAACAGTTACAGAACTAGTTAGTAGCAAAACACAGTTTGAGTGCAGTCTACTGAGTTCTGATCACAACATGAAATGAAAACTCTGCAGCTGGAGGAAGAAGGGTGGAGGCACTGTAAGGCAAAACACTGAGGAAGAGTAATAGAGCAGGTAGTAGGAGATAATCAAAGAAAATGTGAAGTTGATGAGAATTATACAGGAATGTGGTGGGAATTTTTAAAAGTACGCTGGCAATTGGAGTTAAGTAGGTCCTGAAATATTCACATTGTATAAAGGTTCTGGAGAAAGGCGTTTGATAAACAGATACAAAGAATAGAAAGTAAGATGGGAGATGAGCAGCTCAGATTCAGATCAAGATGCAGCACAACTGATCCAATGTTTGCAATGAGACAGATAGTCGAGAGGAAGCTAGAGATGAGGAAGGAGTCCAACTGGGCATTCCTAGACTTGGAGAAAGCATATGGCAAGGACCCAAGAAAGTTGATTTGGGCAGCACTGTGGTTTGTTCAAGGTCTCAGAAACATTGTTAGAATTAGTGCAGAATATGTACAAAGGACCCAGTGACTTAAGTGGGAACAGTGTTTGTTCTCACAGAGGGGTTCCCATTGGGGCGTGGGTGTGGACCAGGGTTGTTAATCCAGGTGATGGACTACATTAGCAAACAGGTTGGAGGGACAGATCAACAAAATTGCTGTATGCAGACAATGTGGCATTACAGGCAGACTCTGAGCACAAACGTCAACAAAGGATAGGGGAATGGAATGTAAAACTGAAGCGACATGGGATGAAATTAAGTGCAGATAAGTCAGTGGTAATGGCAGCAAATTGGGGAAATCAGAAGAAGCTGAAAATTGAGATAGAAGGGAAGGTAATGGAAGAGGTTGACAGCTTCATGTATCTTGGATGGGTAATTGAGGAGAAGGGAAGTCTGAATGAAGAGGTCAAAGCTAGAATCAGAGGTGCTGCAGCCAGCTGGCGTAGAGTGTCAGGAGTACAGTATTACAAGAAGAATGTCAAAGAAGCTGAAAAGTAAGGTGTACAAAACAGTGGTATGACCAGTACTACTTTATTGTACAGAATCCTGGGAAGTAAAGGAAGAGCAGATAAAAAAACTAGAGATGATGGAAATTAAGTGCCTGAGAAGGAAGGTAGGATTCACTCTGTGGGGCAGATGAAGAAATGAGGCCATAAGAGCAGAAGCCAAAGTGGGACCAGTTGCAGAAAAAAAATCAGAGAAAGCAGATTACTGTGGTTCCAGCACATGTGCAGAAAAGCAGAAGACAATCTTTTGAAGAAGATTTGGGACAGACAGGAAGAAGTTAAGAGGAAACAAAGACTGTCCAGCAAAGAGGTGGATGGATTGTGTGAGTGAAGATCTGCGACAATCAGACATGAGTGTTGAAGGCAGGATTGTGGCATTGAATTGAGAGAGATGGCAACATTTAACACAACACCCCAATCCCATGTAGAAAATGGGAGAAAGGGGGTTGATGATGAGGAGGAGGAGGTGGAGATCTTGAGATATGCTAAGTAAAGTACCTGTTTACAGTTGTAAACTGTAAAGGTGACTCAAGCTAAACAAAATCCAAAACTTTTTTGATACGTGATTTATTTGTAACAAGATTATTGTGCAGAATTAAACTCTTGTAGTAATGCTGAAATGGCACAGCAAGTTATTTGCTGTTATTATTGTCAAGCCCATACTGTAACACCATTGATAATACCTTGTGTCTTAAATGTCTTCGCACATGGAATACATTTGTATTGTCACATGTCCAAGAAGCTGAATGGCATTATATTGCACACAAAAGACTAAAACTCCAAGTGCCAAAAAATTGGCTCATATCCATGGGGGGGGGTGTTGCACACCAAATCCCCTTGTTAATCTGTTATACCAACTCCAAGATTGCACTACCATGGGAGATGGAATAAAAAAAATCCCTGCTATTCTGCAGTTTCGTCAGATCACTGTGTTTTCGACTTTTTGTGTTCCATGGAATTTTGTTTGGCAAGTCCGCCATTTTGGCATTATAAACGTATTCCATTCTCATGTAAACCAAGTGTGCAGCTCTGGTATTTCTGACAGTCAGAAGGTGCACAACAGGTGTGCAGTCTTCTTGAGGTGATAACTGTTTATACCAACCCTTGCACACAGCAGGCTACTATTGCTCACTCTCCATTGATCATAGTATTTTGTATTGTACTATTGTTAATAAGAAAAACTAAGGCCTGTACGTGTGGTGGTATAACACATGTGAAGTATGCAGAAGCAGTTAAAGAACTAATTAGTAGAGAAACGCAATTTGAATGCATCTTCTCTGAGTTTTGGCCACAGCACGAAATGAGAACTCTACAGTTGGAGGAAGAAGGGTGAAGGCACTGTAAGGCAAGCGCTGAGGTGAGTAGGAGATAGTCAAAGGAAATGTGAAGTTGAAGAAGAGAATTATGCAAGAATGCCACAAGATTTTTCGGAAGCAGGCTAGTTTGATACATTTTTTTGCAAGGTTGCAGAGGTATGTAAGCACAGTAGTATAACTATGGTGGGGTGAAGGGTGCAACTTCTCTAGGTGCAGAATGTTATAGGGTGCGATCCATCATCCTGATTCCAGATTGCTCTTTCGCGAGTGCTGTAGCTCTTCTTGTGTGGTCTAAACTGATGATAGTAATGTAGTAATCAGTTTGCTGCTACAGTTTAAAAGTAAATAAAACATCTTATTTATTTTTAAACTGAAATCTCCCTGCTGTAGTGCTCATGTGAGGTATAAACTGTAGCAGCTTCTTGCTACATTTAAAAAAAAAACAAATTTTTTTTCTCCCCAAAATGTGAAGGAGAGTTGGGAAACTAAGTGCAGGAATGGGACCTTATTGGCTCTTGCATTTCTGGAGCCCCAGCTACCTGGTAAGACTTTTTATTTTGCTCTTCCATTGAAGAGCTGTGACAAGAGGGAGGGGGTGAGGTGTGTATCTGGCCACCTGTTTGGAAATGTATACTTTGTGTTCTGAGTGAAACTTACAAATATCCTTTCATGCATCTACAAAGTTGTCAGGTGCTTTTTTTCTTTCATTGCTGACTGCTTTTACTTGGAGAGGAGCTGTAATGCAGGTGCAATACTTGCAAGATCTGGGCATTCTTTGCTGAGGGAAATGTAATGTTTAGAAGTATGGTGGCAGGCAGATCGAATGAAAAGTTAAGTAAAGTTGGAAACTGTAGGAGGTGAATAAGAAGTATTTTACAATGATTGGCCTTTAACATTCAAAAACTGCATGCTGATTGGTCAGCCCGTCCAGTATACCTTTTTGTAAAATCGAACATATACTAGTAGAAAAAAGTCTGGTGGCCAGGGCTCTCTTCTATTAATATATGCTATGAATATTTCCAGTTTTTTTAATTAAAAATAAATAAATAAGTAAACTTTGAAATCTGAACATCTACGAGAGAGATGAGACAGAGAAAATACAAGGGAAATCAAGTACATTTTGCTGTAAAACTGATCCTTGTATTTTCTCTGCCTATCTCATGTTCTGGATTTCATTAAAAAAAAAGGGAGCAACAGTGACTTTCCTTTCTCCATTGCTTCCTTTCCAAAACACTAATGCACTGCATAAGCATGGGAATGTAAGACCCATATGCATTCACAGTAAATCAAGAAAGCCCCATGATATAGGGAAAGAAGTGGAAGAGCAGTATGGTGACATTATACAAAAACATTATTTAAGAAAAGTAAGTAACTTTGTTCTTAATGTCATTGTATAATAGCAATAACCCATGGCTGGTTGTGGGTAATGCTGGATTAATCCATGGTTTGCTTTGTTTGGTCATTCAAACTTTGCCCTTGTGAGCAAACCACACCATCCGTGGGTAAATGCAGCATTATCCACACCCAGCCATGTTACTATAGTAACCTCCCCAGCAGTTGTAATACTTTACTGCATTTAACAGAACAGTGAACAATTTAGTTTGTTTACTTAAATGTAGCCAGTACACTTTTTCTTTGAACTAAAAGTTGCATTTTACTGAAAGCATGCTAGCTGTTTTGCACAACTGAGCAAGAACTAGAGATAAGAAAAATATATAGCAATCAGTGTAAGTGTGAGCACAGGCTGTGGTGATGTGCGCTGTAGCACTGGTAACTTTAATTTTAGATTATGTAATGCATGTGGGTGCAGCCATCTCTTTGGGTCACTGTTCCTATCTGGAGGGGTTAAACTTCATTTGTAGAAAATGTTCATAGTTTGAATGTTTGTTTTAAGGTAAAAAGGGGATGGGGGTTCTGAAAAATTGTTTCTTTTTTATTTTAGTATTTTCATTGAAGGAAAAAGTCTTGAAAATGTGACATTGGATCCAATGGAGAGGAGAATAAGCAACTGCATAAAAGATTAATCTACCAAACATTAGAATGTATGTGTAAGCCACATGTTGGAAACACACAGTCAAAAAAGGGAGTAATAGCTTTCTGTCGTAATGGTATCTCTGTCCATATTACCATAGATAGAGCTATAGAAAAAAGCAAGGCATATTGAATTACATTAAGAAATGTAAGGTGTCCAGTAGCAGTGCTGAGGGAGATGCATTTGGATAGAAATGAGCATTTGACTTTGACAAAGAAAGGATTTCAAGATGGACATTAAGCAAAATGTCAGGGACAAATGGAAAAGGAAACAACAATACTGACTGCTAGAGGGGCTCCAGTAGTGATAGAAAAGGAAATAAAACAGTAAAGGGAGATTTGTGTTAGTAAAAGCTTATTGGCATGGGAGGAGAATTACTTTGGCATGCTTTTATATTCCTCTAAAAATTGCTATTATGGAGCATAAGAGAATTTTGGGAGACATCATCAGCTTTCATCTGGGAATATTCTTGATGGATAGGGACTGGATCCTGATTTGTAGTAATCATATTGTATCAGGGAACTTAGAAAGGAAATGCAGAATTTAACAAAAGAAGTTACATTTCTGAATAAATATGAGGATATTTGTTTTATCGCTTCACAGCAAGAGGTTCTTTGATTCCATTCTCGTCTGGGGTGTCTTTTGCATGGAGTCTGCATGTTCTGCCTGTGTTTGCGTGGGTTTCTTCCAGGTGCTCAGCTTTCCTCCCACATTCCAAAGACATGCAGTAGGTGGATTGGACAATCTAAATTGGCCATAGGAGAATGTGTACTTGCAAGTGTGTGGTCTGGAAGAACTACTGTACCAGGGCTAGCCACCTGGTGGTGTAAACCTTGGCTGTAGATTATGGTCACTGTTCTAGTGACACCCCGACCCTATGTGTAAAAATGGGAAAAAGGGGTTCTGGATGGATGGATGGATTTGGTATTGAACATATGAATTCAGTAATAGGAACTCAGACAGAATTTGGATGTTATTCCCCAAAGTACAATAACTGGGCTAGACTGGATAGAAATTATATTTTGCAGGAGTATATGTACGTAAATTGAAAGTTAGGTCACACATCCAGTAACAATTTTTATCAGTGCATGATCGTAAGCAAAGATAAAGATGCAAAGATGGCAGTTTAAGGAATGGGTAGTGGAAATTATTTAAAAGGTATTTATTTATTTATTTATTCACTTTTGATTACTGGAGAGTGGCAACTTAGGGAGTTAGAAATGTTTGTTGCTAAACTTAGGGACCTGTATCAAGAACTATAACCAGAGATTCTATAAAGATATTGGAGATATTTTGGAAATTGTATGAAAATGTGTGTAAAGTAGTGTGGAAACCAAGAAATAGTTTTATTGAAGATTTAATTGTGCCAAGATGAGAGGAAAATGAGACTCAAAAATTAATAGTTAAGATAGACAGAGATGAGATAGCAGTGGTGATTGTATGTCAGTGAAAAGGGATGTGTCCAGAAGGTTTGGAAATTAAGAGGGAAGAAAGTGATAAAAATCTGGAATATTATTTTAACACTTTAAAAAAAGGGGGATGTACTAACATCTTAGAAAAAAGCTGTGATAGCTGTATTCCCATAGAAGGTAAAGACTATTCAGACCCTGCTTCATATAGACCCATTTCAATTTTTAAATCTGTAAACG